>NC_133326.1:739024522-739027022 GCF_042186555.1 Aquarana catesbeiana | reverse complement strand
TGTGCAATGAAGGCCAGTACCTGTTTGAGATCTGTTGGTGCTTTACGGCAGGATGTGAGGAATTTATTGAACGCCTTCCAAGCTGTCTGGTAGGCTTTGAGCGTGTTGTGAGAGATTGAATGATTGATGAGTTGCGTTGCTCCGTGTAAATGTTGAACTAGTCCAGGGTCAGTTGTGACCAGACAGGGATAGGGGCCGACATTGGTTCGGCATCGGGAACCTGTTCAAAAAAGGAGGTATAATTAAAACGTGACAGTGCGTCAGCAGCTAAGTTGTATCTGCCGGGCATAAATGCACAGTGTATGTTAAACTGATGCTGTAAAGACAGTTGTACCAATCTGCGCAGGAAGGACATGACTGCTAGGGACTTGGACCTGCCTCTGTTGATGATGTCTGCTGTGGCCTGGTTGTCGGTGGTGAAGACTACGGTTTGTCCTGTCCAGTGGTGGCCCCAGAGCTGTGCAGCTGCCACTATGGGATAAAGTTCAAAGAGGGCAGATGTTTGAGTAAAGCCGGGTATCAACAGTATCTGTTGAGGCCAGGGTCCTGAAAACCAATGGTGGCCAAAAATTGCCGCGAAACTTGTGGAGGCTGCAGCGTCTGTCACCACCTGGGGTGAATGGACCGAAACCATAGGTATAAATAGGGATATGCCATTCCAGGCGGACAAGAATTCCTCCCACATAGATAGGTCCGCTATAGCTGCGGAGTCTAGATTTACGATCTGATCGGGGTCTTGAGTTTCTGACAGAAATCTAAGCAGGCGTGATACAAAGGTGCGGCCTTGTGGAATAATTCGCATGGCGAAATTAAGCATTCCCAGGAGAGATTGCAACTGCTTTTTGGTACAGCCCTTGGTGTGTGTAAATTCGTGAAGGACTGCCCTAATGCGTGTTAGTTTGTCGAGGGGGAGACTGGCTTGCATAGCGCAGGTATCCAAGCTGACCCCGAGAAAGGTGATGATGTGTGCTGGGCCGTCGACTTTGTGCTCGGCGATGGGAACATTGAGGTTTCCAAATATCACTCTAAGTTTGTCGAGGTCTCCTGGGGGCTTGCTGGGAGGTTCTATTAGTAGAAAGTCATCCAGGTAATGGATGACTTCTTGGCATTGACCCTTGTGTAAGAGTATCCAAACAAGGGACTGAGCGAACGTGTCGAAGAGCCAAGGACTACTCTTCGAACCGAAGGTTAATTTAGTGGCAAAATAATATGCCTCCTTCCACTTGATGCCATGCCAGCACCAAAGGGATGGGTGGATGGGCAGGAGCTTGAAGGCATCCGAGATGTCGGCTTTGGAGAGCCAGGCACCTGTACCTGCTTTGACGATTGCTTGTATTGCCATGTCGACGGAGGAATATTTTAGGGAAAATTCTTCGGAGGGTATCAGGGAATTGAGACTGGGGATGTGGGAAGAATGAGGCGCAGACAGGTCGTATACCAAACGCAATTTATTTGTGAACTTGCCCTTGACAAGCCCAATAGGGCTGACTCTCCATGTGCTGAAAGGGGGGCGAGTGAAAGGGCCTATAACGAACTCTCGATCTACCTCTGTTTGTAAGAGCTGATCTATGGCTTGTTCGTCAATGGCTGCTGAACGAAGATTGGCACATTCGTGGGTACTGTGGGGAAGTGAAATGAGGCCGGTGTGAAAGCCTGCTGTGAAGCCCTGGATAAGGTAGGTGGCCAGGGAAGGGATGGGATGTGAGGTGAGGTACAGTCCTAACCATAAAAAGTTGATCCGGCTTAGTCATGCCCTCTTGTGTTGTTTGACTTCGCACAAGTTCCTAGGGTGTGCTCTTTGGCATAAGGTGCAGATGTGGAGTAGGCGGCACTGGCTGAAGTTGCAGGACCCGTAGTTGTAGTTATTACAGATGGCTGCCCCTCCCATGGTTCGGACTGGGCGTCCGAATTTGTCCACCTGAGGCGTGTGTTCAGGGGGCGGCTGACCCTGAATTGTACCCGAGGTAGAGGGAAACTCGAAGGGCCGTCTGATTGCCGCATTGGCGCACCAGGTGGCAGTGTGGGTGGAGGACTGACAAATCGCACACAGAGGTGAGCGTAAGCCGGCAAAGTGGCGACAGAAGAGCTCTGTGTCCATGAGACTCCAATTTGTTGTAGTCTGGAACTGTGTGAGTCTGGCGGCGGCCTTAGCGGAAAAAGAACGGTGGTAGTCATAAAATGCAAATCCTCCATACTTGTAGCCCAAGTCTACTACCGTATGGAGATATAAGTCCAGCTCTTCCCGTCTGCTGGGGGTGGCTGAGCATAGGACGTCTCTGAGCATGCCAAAGGCCAGGGTAAATTCTGGGACCGATAACTTGCGGTTCAATCTGGGGTCTTTGGCTTTAAGGACCACCGATATGTCACCCCAGGAGTAGGCCTTATTTTCTGCCAGATCGTGCACGGAAATAAGGAGAGAGGCCAGGTTGATGTCCCTGCCATCCAAAATGTCCTTCCTGATACTGGTTGGGACCAAATGGGAGGGGTAGACAATGGGGCT
>NC_133326.1:738864522-739019522 GCF_042186555.1 Aquarana catesbeiana | reverse complement strand
ATAAGGGAACATTGTGGGATATTATTAGCCAGCATGCATAGTAGCGCAGGGAGCTTCTGCAGTAGCAATTTATCTCTCTCGTGTCAGCGCGCTGTTCCCCGGCGGACCCTCCTCTCTTCTTGTCTATACCAGATGATCTTACAAGCCAAGTGTTATAGACGAGAAGAGAGGAGGGTCCGCCGGGGAACAACGTGATGACACGAGAGACTGAGAGAGAACTTACTACTACAGAAGCTCCCTGCGCTAATCTTCATGCTGTCTAATCTCGATCTACCCGTCAGACGCCAGATTGCGGCTTTTGCGGCCCACTGGGAATCTCCCGGTAGTCCCGATGGCCATTCCATCCCTGGCTGCTGCCATAACATCGATTTTCCTCTTCCAAGTTCGGACGTATAACGACGTTGGTCGATTCAGAAGTGAATTCTGTTATGTGAAAAGTGTTCTGTGATTTCCTTAAAGGTTTTTTCAAGGAACCTTATTGAGCAAACAACATCATGAAGTCAAAAAGATCACGCCAACCACAAATGGTCTAAATTGCATTTAAAAGCAGTGATGTAAAAAATAATGCCATCACGAGCTTTGAACATCTCACGGAGCTCTGTTCAATCCATCATTTATAAATAGAAAGAGTATGGCACAACTGCAAACATTCCAAGACATGACCGTCCACCTAAACTGTCAGGCCGGACAAGTAGAGCATTCGTCATAGAAGCAGCCAATCGGCCCATGTTCAATGATATGTAAAGGTAAGTCTTCCTGATGTTTTAATAACCTCAAATGTACATTCAAATCTCCTCTGTGCACTTTCTTTTGGCACAGAGCTGCCCCAATCCTTCTCTTCAGGGTTTGTGGCTCATAGCGCCTGCATACGATTCAGTAAGAGTGCAGTCTTATAGAACCTATTTCCATGGTGGCACTTATGCACTTAATGTTATTGCCAACAGTTAGAGTCAATGGCTGCGCTGCTATTAATATATATAATCAGTAACCCATACCAAGAACCAATCACCGTCTCCTTTAAAAGCGATATCTGTCACAAAATGTAAGAGCCACTGACAACTTTACGGTGCGCACCATAAGTGCCCCTATCAATGCCCATTAGTGCTTCATGACTGTACATCCTCTCATTGAAAACTATTGCCACCTATCAGTCCACACTTGTGCCACACTTGTGCCACCGATCATTGCCACCTCATCACTGCTCAACAGTGATGCCCCATCATAGCCCATAACAGCTAACTTATCATTGCATAATATCAGTGCCCATCAGTGCTGCCCCATAATCATTGTGTAAAAGCCATTTTTTTTTTATAAAAATGAACAATATGCACCACATAGTATCTTATTCTTAAATAATTAATTTATAAAAAGGTCACCGTATCGAATGCAAAGTGAATGTATATTAAAACTTATAAGTTTATTATATATTCATTTAACCTTTTGCCACACGCCCATGTAGTTCGGGACTGCTGTCATATGTCAGCGGTCCAGAATGTACGCTCTTGCACGCCTGTGGCCTGTGCCGTGTTGCTAGGACATGGCGCAACCCCTATCTGTATAAAGAGCCGCGCACGCAGCTCTTTAAAGATGTGATCGTCTGTGTCCAATCACAGATGGTCACATGTACAAAAGGAAGTGTTTATATAATATATTTAATATATTTAATGGAATTAATTAACTATTTTTAATAAATTGTGCATGTTATAACTGTTAACAAAATTATTATGATAAAAGTAATTAATTTACTCTATTTTATTTTCAGATTACATAAAAATGCCAAAGTGCATTTTTAATTCCTGCCCAAATCGGACGGGCTTTAAATCTAAATATCCTGACATAAAACTCCACATCTTTCCCAAAAATTTGGATATGATCAAACAATGGATTGCCTCATCTTGTTTGAGAGATGAAGACCTTATATTTTTGGCAGAAGAAATTTTAAAAGATAACGGAGATCGTTTTAGAATGTGCTCTGTCCATTTTTCTGAAGAGTCATATGACAAGAAAAAAAAAACAAAAGTTTTGAAACACGATGCTGTTCCGTCATATCTTCCCGATGACAGATCAATTTTGGTTAAAAAAAAAGGGAAACTCCCTGTTGCAGCCAATGTAATCAATCAATTTTGGAAAACCAAACTAGTAAATGTGATGTGGCTACCCAAACAATGGAAGAAGATTTTACTTCTTTTATTTCCGAGAAATCATATCGATGTATTGCCAGTTATCGTGACATTTGTCAAGATCATGGTTACTCTGTGTTTTGTCCTATACTAGACACTGATTTATTAAAATCTACTCCCGTAAAAATAAATACTAAACATGGAATGGCAGAATTGGAAATGACCCCAATAAAGTCTGCAGTTATACAGTCAGATGGTGACTTTACTGAAAGCTCGACTAGTGCTACACATATTTTTTTATCCGCTGAACAAAGTGTTGGTCCACAGCCAATTTCTCATGTCTCTAAAACACTTAGTTTGGAATCAGCAGATAACACTATTATTTCTGTAATTGATGTTCCAAATTTGGAAGAAGATGATCCCATTGAGAGTATGGATACAAATGATCAAATGAATAGCTCATTAGATCAAAATACCACCCTCGATGAAAACTATGCACCAGATTTTTCAGAACTGTCTCAAAGCGATATTTCTAGGGATGAAAGTAGATTAAACGCTGATATTATGACACCTCCCAATGAATTTTTATGTGTTGAGGAAAGAAAATTCATTGTTTTTGAATCTAGTCTGGATAAATTATTTGAGCAGATACGTTGCCCCAACGATGAATGTTTCGAAAGAATAATTAATTTAGAAAAAGTAATGGTTGGCAGCTTACTCAAAGTTTATGCCACATGCAAAGAAAACCACAAAATTCTGCTTTGGGAAAGTCAACCAAAAATTGCTAACTTTGCGGCTGGCAATGTAATTCTTGCGTCGGCCATTACTTGCAGTGGAGCATCATTCACAACTGTAAAGGAAATGATGGATCTATGCAATATACCGATTTTTTCAAAGGCAACATATCACAAATATTTGTCTAGATTCATCTATAGTGGAATTGATCATACCTGGGTTGACGAAAAAAATAAAATAAAAACTAATTTGCAACAGGATTCGTTTTTTTTAGTTGGCGATGGGCAATGTGATAGCCCAGGCTTTTCAGCGAAATACTGCACATATACCATGATGGAACTGGAGTCTGAAATTATAATTGATTTTGAAACAGTGCAGGTGACTCAAACCACCTCGTCCGTTGCCATGGAAAAAATGGCATTTCAAAATTGTCTGGAACGCATTATAGAAGATAATTATGATGTGCAAGTTCTTGGTACGGATCGCCATGTGGGCATAAAGAAAAAAATGCGAGAAGAATATAGCCACATTTCCCATCAGTATGACCTGTGGCACTATGTGAAATCTTTTTAAAAAAAATTAGTAGAGGCCAGCAAAAAAGCTAATTGTAAAGAGTTGCAATTTTGGCTATCGGCAGTAATAAACCATTTTTACTGGTGCAGTAGGCACTGTAAGGGAGATACAGAATTATTTTGGAGCACATGGACATCCCTACTGTACCATGTTCGCAACATACATGAGTGGGAGGAGGCTGGTGAAACAAAGTACTGTAAGCATACACCGATAAGTGACTCTGATGTCCATGTGGAATGGTTAATCAAACCCAGTGCAGCATTCAAGGCACTTGAGGAATTAGTACTGTCCACACAATTGAAAAACGATGTCCTTCATTTGGTGCTGTACTGCCGTACTGGTGCTATCGAAACTTTTCATTCCAGTGTTCTTAAATATCGAAGCAAACGGTTACATTACCGGATGAACTCAATGGAGGCACGAACAAAGTTGGCCATTCTGTCACACAACAATAATGTTGGTCGGTCACAAGCCATTGTCCGTAGACCGACAAAGAAAAGTGAAGAGCTTGGCACAAAGAGAACCTCTTTAGAGCACCCCCGCTCGAGGAAGAAATGGATAGTGCATAAAATATACGACCCTGTATGCCATGATCATTTTACAAAACTAATGAAGACAATTGTTCTGGTTGCTGCTGGAAAAATAACACCGACATGGAAATCTAAAGAGGAGCTTATGCCTGTAAATATAGCATCTTCAGAAAGACCGGAAAAAAAAGATGCTGTGTCCATGCATAAGTCAAGATTTCCCTTGCATAGGGAGGAAGATTAGATGGCATGAACCCATCTGTTAAAAAATAAACGTAATTTTTTTACTTATATACTTCATCAAAAATAATTTATAAAAAGATTTAATTTCATAATATATTTTTTTTTATTTCTAGATATTCCTACATTATTACAGTATCTTATTTTTTTCAGGTTAGTATTAGATTTATATAAAATGTATATTTTATGTACTGAAAGTTATAATCTATCCAACATATATGAATAATTTATCTGTCATTTTAGGTTTGAATTTAGGAACAATTTTTGTTGAAATAATGGTTTATTTATAAAAATTAAAAATTTTTAGACAATATAAATTAATTTCAATAACTTTCTTTTAAGGCTCTAAATAAGAAAAATGGTAATTTAATCCAAGAAAATGTATTTTCTTTTTGTAACTAAGATATATAGGTGAAAAATTATTAATTTAATTTTTTTTTTCAAAGTCTTTGAGTCTTTGAGTCTTCAAAGACTCATTTACATTGTTTAACAATTAATTATTGTCATATCATAATAAATTAATGATTAATATTAAAATCAAATGTAATTTAAAAAAAATAAATAAATAAATATAAATATAAATATATATATATATATATATATATATATATATATATATATATATATATATATATATATATATATATATATATATATATATATATATATATATATATATATGTAATTTTAAAATATTCAGTTTGTTTAAAAACTTGTCAAATAAAATTACTAATACTATTAAAAAAACACATAAATTAATATTTAATTTTTTTTATTAAAGCACTTGTCAAATAACATTGCACAGATATATAATACAAAATAATAATTTTGGTTATTTTTATAAATGAAGTGAAAAAGTTTTTTTATTCTAAAATTCCAATGCCATGTCTCCAGCGTCATAATCATTTGAATATTTAAATCCAACGTATTCACCATCTGGGTCTGGAAAAGCTGTTCTAACTGCATGAACTGCACAAGAAGGTATGGGCCTTCGATTCCCTTTGCCCAGATAGCCATGTATCCATGCAGTAAAAGACTTGTATGCGGTTTTACGTAAGTTTCTGTAAAATATAATATTAGTTTTGTGCAACATTAGTTATAAAAAAAATTAAAGTATTTTATTTTTTGGCTAGTGAGACAAAAAAAATCATTAAATTTAAAAATCCAAAAATTAATTAAAGTGTATTTTTCATTTACCGAAAAAGTTAAAAAGTCAGTAGCTAATAATACAGCAGCTGCTAACTTTTAATAATCTGACACTTACCTGTCCCAGGGTCCAGCGATGTGGAGGGATCGAAGCCCGGCTCCGCATCCCCTCCGCTCAGTGGCACCGGCATATTAACTTTGGGCGCTGGGCTGTGGCATCACAGACGGGAACCCACTGCACACGCGTGAACCGCGCCACACACCATGACTGGAAGGGAAATCATCTAGGACCTGTCACATGTCAAAGATGATTGACTAGAGGGAGGGGAGAGAGCTGATCTCCCTTCCAGCCCTGAGGGAATGTGACGTTAGGAGCCCAGGCACTGAAGGAGTCAGACTACGAGAGACCCCATAAGAAAAGGCATTTAGAGCTGACCCAAAAAAATGGTCTATAAAGGTTTATTCATTATTGTTTTTTTATAAAGACATAATTTTTTTGTTTTTTGGGGTGTGGAAGGGCGCTTCGGTCTACTTTAAAAAAATAATCTTACAGTTCCTAAATCATAAGAAATATGTATGTATGTATATAACAATAATTGATGAAAATGTAAATAAAATAATATACCTATTATCATCTGCATTGGGTGCATGTGAAGTTCCTTGGTGTATAATAGTCAATATAATAGTAGTATTGAGTCTGTCAACAACCATATTTTTAAAAATGTTTGAATCAATTATACACAATGAACCTTCATCAATATTTTCCGTAACATTGGATATTTCATGGCAGCAAATTGACTCTCTGGCCGTAGGCATTGCAAGACAATTTCCACATTCACACCAATCATTTTTTCCTATTCTTGTTTGCAGTCTACGCTCTTCGGGCTGTTTCTGAGTTTGAACGCAATGAAACTTGTGAAGGTGGATTGAATGGAATACTTGGACCACATTTTAGCTAAAAGATTTTTTCTCTACATAAAGTGAAAAAACATTGTTAATAAATTTGTAGTAAAATTTTGAAGTTTATAGTCAGTCTTGTTTTTGATTAAAATTTACCCTTTCCTCTGCAGATCTTATGCTTGTTGCCTGATTCTCTTCCATTGTCCCCATACTTTCTTGAGATTCTTCTGTTGTCTTCAATATCAATAAAAATATTTATAACAAATGTTTGAAGTTGATTATTTTTAACTGGTTGTTTATTGTAAAATAATTTAAAAATGAATGCATTTATTTTAATTATCAGGAATTTTTTTTAAATATAAAAATATTAGTTAATATTACATAAAAGGATTATTATTTATATATATATATATATATATATATATATATATATATATATATATATATATATATATATATATATATATATATACAAAGTATATTAATTTATAAAGATTTACAAATGGAAAATTGTTATTTAATTTAGTTCTTGTACTTCTATTTTTTAAGCAATGACATTATTTTTTGATACATTTTTTTAGATTAAAAATATAAAATAAACATGTATCTTAGTGTAGATCAATATATATATATATAGATCTATATATATATAGATCTATATATATCTAGATATATATATATATCTAGATATATATATATCTATATATACATATATTCACACATTTAATAATTAGCTACCTATCAAAAAAAAAATGGTTTACATATCAAAATTCTCTCTCTCTCTCTCTCTCTCTCTCTCTCTCTCTCTCTCTCTCTCTCTCTCTCTCTCTCTCTCTCTCTCTCTCTCTCTCTCTCTCTATATAGATAGATAAATATACATAGATATATATCTATATATAAATATATCTATCTTTCTCTCTCTATCTGTATTTTATAGATATCTATATGTATCGAGCAATCTCTATCTATGTATACATAGATATCTATCTCTCTCTCTTACTCTATATATATCTATATAGATAAATATATTTATCTATCGATGTATATGTAGGAAGGCCAGTATGGTGGCCTGAATTTATGGGAGGAGCCCGGGGGGTATTTAAGCAGCCCGCTCACCTGTGGTGCTTGTCGGTTTCCTGTGCGCGATATACGTCACTAGGCCGACTATTCGATATACCAGCGTCCGCAAGTTCTTGCCTCGCAAGTTCCCGTATTCGACATTCCGTACTCAAAACTTTCGAAGTCCGCGTTTTTCGTTCGTAGTTTGTACCACGCGTCTGGCTTGGCTGTCGCAGGTAAGGTCCCGTCGGACTTTTCGTTTTCATTTCATGTCACTAAACCGTGATTTCAAATTTTCGTTTCACTCGCATTTCACAAACTGCAATGTATATCGCTCGTACTTTCGATATGTTACCATTTCGACAGCACCGCGACGCAGACGTCGCTTCATTTCTAGCATGTCGGTATTAAAAAAAATAAATAAATAAATAAATAAATAAATAAATATGCGTCGGTAGACAGCCATAGCGAGTCGCAATTTGCAATTTATCGGATCAAGTCAGTTCGATACCAATCATTTCTCATTTCTGAAACATTTCTAAACTCATTTCTGACATTTCAAATCATTTCAAACATTTCTCATTTCAGTCACCTACCGCGCTCCGATTCGAATCCAGTCGCACCAAAAGATGCACCGATTCGTTCCGGTGTGCCCCAGTTATTACGGCCTCATTTCTATACATGCTCCAGAGTTACGTTATTATCAGTCATTCGTACCTCTGTCATGGTTATCATTTCATTTCCACGTATCACGTTCCGACATGAATTCAGTCGCATGGAAATGCACCGATTCGTCTCGGCGTGCCCCAGGATTGGCCTCATTTCTATACATGCTCCAGAGTTACATTATTATCAGTCATTCGTACCTCTGTCATGGTTATCATTTCATTTCCACGTATCACGTTCCGACATGAATGCAGTCGCATGGAAATGCATCGATTCGTCTCGGCGTGCCCCAGGATTGGCCACATTTCGGTACATGCTCCGGAGTCCGATTCGTAGTCAGTCGCTACAACAGCACGACCGATTCGAGCCTCCGTCATGGCAAACGATATGTTACACCGCACTTACCGCGCTCCGCTTCGAATCCAGTTGCATCTTCCATGCATCGATTCGTTACGGCGTGCCCCAGGGCTCGGCCTCATTTCTGAAACATGCTCCAGAGTCCGGATCATAGCTAGTCGCAGATATCGGGCGACTGATCCGCATCTCTGTCATGCAATTACTACCATTTCACTCCCACAACGCATCACCATTTCGAAACCAGTCGCATCTGAGATGCACAGAGTCATCACGGAATGCCTCGCTTGTTTCAACCGTATCCATACCTATACCAGAGCTCGGTTAGTTGCCAGTCGCAGAACACGGCACAACCAATTCGAGCCTCGGTCAAGGTAATCATTTCTCTCATTCATTTCATACTGCGCTCCGATTCGAATCCAGATGCATCAAACAGGCACCGATTCGTCCCGGTGTGCACCAATGTTTTCAGTTGTCTCATTTCAATACATGCTCCAGAGCCCGGTTCACGGTCGGATCAGTCACGACACGACCAGGCCGGACCTCTGTCAGGGAGTTCACTCATTTCATAATCAAGGCAAACATTTTGAATCATTTCATTGTCACAAAGATTGCAAACACCATACATACGGCCCCAGCCAACACCTGCATCAGAACTTGGTTAGCTATCAGTTGCGGCATAAACAATTTGTGCCTTTGCCAGGACAAACATTTCACGGTTACATACCACACTCCAATTCAAATCCAGTCGCATCCGTGATGCACCAACTTATTCCGGCATGCACCAGCGTTTCTTTGCCTCATTTCAGTATATGCTCCAGAGTCCAGGCCGCAGTCAGTCGCAGCAGCGGCACAACCGATTCGTGCCTCTGTCATGGCGAAACGTTTCTCATTCATTACACTCTAAGGCAAACATTTCATTTATTTCGCTGTCGCATGCCGCGCCCCAATTCAAATTCAGGGCATCTGTCAGACATCCATTCATCCTGGCAAGCCCCAGTTGGTGCAGCCTCATTTGCGCAGTCATGGCACACCGATTCGTGCCTCTGTCATGGCACAAACAGTTCACTCATTTATTTAATGCCATGCACCTGTCGCTTAAACATGTTACAATTACCTTTCAAACCAGGTAGTCAAACCCTCCACCGGTTCTCATCTGTCATTTCCTCTAGGTCAGTCAAAAAAAAAAAAAGGGGGGGGCCACACCCCGTCTTCCTTCGAAGCTCAGTCATGGTCCTGATTTCATTCGTTGGAACCTTCGCCTCGCGACTATACCCCCTCATAGTCACTGCACATCCAAGTATAACCTCTTGCAATCATCGCAAATACACATCCAAACACAACTTCTTGCATTTCATTGCAAGCACACATCGAAACATAACTTCTTGCAATTGCAAGCACACATCCCATCATGACTTCTTGCAATCATTGCAAGTACGCATCCAAACAGAACGTCTTGCAATCGTTGCAAGCACACATCCAAGCACAATTTCTTGCAATCGTTTCAAACACGCATCCAATCACAAAACTTCTTGCAAAGGTTGCAGGCATGCATTCAAGCATAACTTCTTGCAATCGTCGCAAGTACGCATCCAATTACAACTTCTCGCAGCCATTGCAAGCACACATCCAAGCTTAACGCTTGCAGTCTTGCAAGCACATGCAGCAATACGAACTTTTCACAGTCACTACAAACACATCTCCACCGACAGGAACTCCCTTGCAATCGTTGCAAGCACACATTCAAGCACAAATCTTACAAACTCTTTACAAGACACGCATCTTAGCATAACTTCTTGCAAACGTTGCAAGCACGCATCCAGTCACAAATCTTACAATCATTACAAGACACGCATATTAGCATAACTTCTTGCAATCATTGCAAGCACGCATCCAGTCACAACTTCTCGCAAATGTTGCAGGGACACACCCAAGCATAACTTCTTGCAATCATGGCAAGCACGCATCCAAACACAACTTTATAATTGTTGCAAACACGCATCCAAGTATAACTCCTTGCAGCCCGTGCAAGCACATGCAGTAATACGGACTTCATGCAGTCACGGCAAACACATCTCCATTGACACAAACTCCCTGGCAATTGTTGCAAACACGTATTAAGCACAACTCTTGCAATCATTGCAGGGTTCGCATCTTAGCATGACTTCTTGCAGTTAGTACACATGACCAGTGTAGGAACTAATGTCCCCAACTTCCACTACCCACTCTTTATTTACTACTCCCCTTTCCCTTTCTTATCTATAATGATTAGATAACGCACACAGGAGTTGTTTTGGAGTAAAACCGGCCATAGCAGCCTCCTTTATTATAAAATATAAAACCAACTTTTAAATAACTTTAAATAACTCTTTTAATGAACATTTTGTACAACTATGTATAACTTTTAACTGACAGTTCTTACACCTCCCAATCTTTGGTCTTCTGATGGCACTCTTAACTTCATCTCCTCCATTTTAACAACTTCACCAAACACCATACACTGCGGTACATAATTTTTACCATACCAGGCCACCAGCCGTATTTAAAAACAGCTCGGTGACAACACCCTTCCCGCAGTGTAACATCTGTCTTCCAGCCTCGCCTTCCGCTGTAAGAACAGAACACACCAGAGGGGCCCAGAATACTGAAAGCCCCCCACCATTTACCATCACCTCTTTGCATTTTACCACCATCAGAGACCAAAGATGCCGCCACAGCCCGCAAGGATGACCCCTTAGCCTTAAGGGCACCTCCACACCCGCAATGCCCTCTCAATGCCATCTTGAAGCCCGAGAGCCCAAAGATCAATGCCTACTGCGGTAAGGTGCACCCCATCTCCCCTTAGGTACATCCCCACATTAACCTCCAACTCCGTGTGCCTCACCACCAATCACCCATTATTAACCACAAACTTTCCAATTGCCTTGTTTACTTTAATTCTCGCTTTGTTGATCCTAGGTACCGATCTAGCCATGCGCCATGACGTCCTTGCCACTATGTCAGACCAAACTATGATCATGCCCGGGAAGGCCACCCGAAGTGCCAAAAAATCACACTTGACGGCCGACACCAGTTCCCTGGTAGATCGGACCCCCAGATCATTCCCTCCTGCATGTATCACTAAAACATCCGGGGGTCTATCGAGTCGAGTGTATCGTTCAAATTCCTGAACCACTCTACCCCACCCCATGCCTGGAAAGCCCAACCAGCGAATACATGCCTCCCTCCTGGAAATCCCCAGTTGCCTGCCTTCTGGTCTGACGTCCCCCCTTTTTTCACCCCAGAAAACATAGGAGTGCCCCAAGATCCAAACGAGGCGTGGTTGACCCCCATCTGCAAAGACATAACACAACAAAAGACAAATTGAAACATGTGAACTTCCCCTACCCCTGTCCTCAAATGCATGTAATCATAAAATATCTATGTATATTATTATTATTTTTTTTTTTTTTTTTTTTTTTTTTTTTTATATCGCATCTGATGACAATTGAGGGAGCACATAAGACTGGAACCTCCTGGATTCCCACCTCCCTATCCTCTTGATTGCTGCCTCATCCAACCCACACCTGGCAGCTTCAGTAGCCGCCCCGATACGGAAGGAGTGTGAGGCGAATTGCCTACTATCCAACCCTGTAGCCCCAATGCATTTTCTAAACACTGCAATGAATTGAAACCTAGATAAGAAAGTTCTATCTTCATGCACAAACAACGGCCCTTCCCCGACCGGGCGAATTAGCAGAAATTCCTCAACTACTTGAACCGGGCAAATTCCCGACCCTGGTAACCTGAACAGTTGCACTTTTACCCCTTTTCCGGCTTGGTCTGTTTTTGACCTGCCCAGTTTCAGCAACACCCTATCCCGTTTTACTTCCACATCCTGCATCTTCAAACCCCCTGCTACTTGTTTTGCTGGACTCACCAACTCGCCAACCCGAAATGCTCCAAAAAACGCGATAGAAAAAACCGCCTTAAACAAAATCACTTCATAACCCGACTTACATATCCCACCTAACTTATTAACACAATACCTGTAATAATGAAAAAGATACCGGCCTCCTCGAATCCTTCTTCGCATGGCTCTTCCTATAACCTTTTAAGGCCTGTTTTACCCAGAAATCCTTGGTAAAATCAGTCAGGCCCTGTAACTTGAATAGAAAGGCCAACCCCGCCAATTTCCGCTCAATTGCGGACACTGAACCACCCCCTTCCATGTGTCGTGACACAAAATACACTACCAACAACCTCAAGTCCTGTTCTCCCAGCCCGGCGTCCGCCAGCCGTGTAAACGTGGCCCATTCCGACCATACTTTTTCATATGCCGCCCATGTCGACCCACTCACCGATTTCCTGATCCATCCTGCGGCGATTCCAATACCGTCTGCCAAAGCCACCCCGGACAAGGAATCCCCTCTGTTTCCGCGGCGGGCGCCAGCTCCCTGAATCTGTCCCACTGGAACCGAGACAAGGAATCAGCCAAAGTATTATCTACGCCCGGGATATGCACAGCATATAGAAAAACATTAATTTGTAAGCACCTCAAAACCAGGTGACGCAACAATCGTATTACCGGCGGGGATGATGCCGATAGCCGATTGATGACCTGAACTACCCCCATATTGTCACAATTTAAACGTATTTTCAAGTTCCGCCATCTCTCCCCCCACAATTCCACTGCTAATACCACCGGGAATAATTCCAAAAGCACCAGATTCCGAGTAAATCCCGACTCTACCCAAAAATCAGGCCATGCCTCCGCACTCCACTGCCCTTGGAAAAAAGCCCCATACCCCGTAGATCCCGCGGCGTCCGTCACCAAATCCATGTCACAGTTACTTACCGGTCCTTCCATCCACACTGAGCGCCCGTTGTAGCTTTCCAGGAACGTGTGCCACACCTTCAAGTCCTCCCTATGTTCCCTGGTAAGCCTGATAAAGTGAGTCGGAGACTGTATCCCCGCTGTGGCAGCTGACAACCGGCGGCAAAAAACTCTACCCATTGGAATAATGCGACACGCAAAATTCAACTTACCTAAAAGGGATTGTAATTGCCGCAGCTGCACTTTCCTCTGTCCCATCAAATCCCTGACATCCCTTTTTAACCCGTCCACCTTATCCCCTGGCAACCTGCACTCCATGTCTCTGGTATCTATTTCGATGCCCAAAAAACTCAACACTGTCGTCGGGCCCTCTGTTTTATCCGCTGCTAATGGTACCCCAAACTTACCTGCAATGTGTTCCAAGGTTGCCAACAGAATCGCACACCCCTTGGACTCACGAGGCCCCACGCAGAGAAAGTCATCCAGATAATGAATCACAGAATCCATCCCTGACACATCCCTAATCACCCATTCAAGAAATGAGCTAAACAGCTCAAACTTGGCGCAAGATATCGAGCAACCCATTGGCAGGCACTGATCGACGTAAAACTCCCCCTGCCAACAGCAACCCAACAGCCAAAAGCTGTCTGGATGTACTGGAAGCAAACGGAATGCCGCCTCAATGTCTGCTTTTGCCATGAGTGCCCCCTGACCGTAATGTCTCACCCATCCCACCGCTGCATCGAACGATGTGTACGACACTGAACAATCTTCAGGATTGAATACCATCATTCACAGACGCCCCTTTTGGAAACGAAAGGTGGTGAATAAGGCGAAACCTGTTTGGTTCCTTTTTAGGCACCACTCACAACGGTGACACTACTAAATTCTGTAACGGCTTAGTTGCGAAAGGCCCACTCATTCGCCCCAACGCAACCTCCTTGGCCAGTTTTTCCGAAACCACCCCAGGATTCTGCAGTGCAGACCGCAAGTTCTTGGCCATCGGAGGTATAGCTGTCAGAGAACATGGAATTCTGAAACCCACTGAAAAACCCTCCCCCAACTCCCTCGCTGCCTCTCTGTCCGGGTACCTATTTAAAAAAGGCCGCATCCTTACCTCCTTCACTGGCGTTATCCCTCTTCTGAGCAGGTTCCCCTGTCTTCTTTCCTCTTTTGAAGCAGCGTGACAACGCGTGGTTCCCCCCACATCCTGAGCATTCATGTTTAAAACGACAGGATCCCCCAAACTTGCAGGATCCTTCGTTAAACTGCCAACACACCCCAAATTTTTTCCCGGCCGGGAGTCCAGAGGTAGACGATCCCCCGGCCCCCCCATGAAAAGGCTGGTTTGGTGCCCTGGCGGAAGACATCAAACGCATCCATAAGCTTATATCCTTATGGTCCCACCTAAGAGCCGGCCTCACCGCCCTGCGTTGCCTAAATTGCTCATCGTATCGAAGCCACGCAGTGCCCCCATACACCCTATGTGCCTCGCCTATGGCATCCATGTAGCAAAACAACGCAGAGCAATGCTCTGGGTTCTTTTCGCCAATTACACTCGCCATAATGGCGAACGCCTGCAACCAATTACTAAAGGTCCTAGGGATCAGACGATACCTTCGCTTCTCCTCATCCTCTTTTTTGGAATCGTCCGGCTTTACCCTATCCAAGTTGAACTTCTCTAACGGTAACAAGGAAAAAATTTCCACATACTCACCTTTTACTATTTTCTCCCGCACTTCTTGTTTTAAGTGTGCTCCCAGCGGGCCTTCATAGCAGACGTACACTTCGCATTTAGCCGCATCCGCTATCCTGACCACATCCTTCCTGACCGCCACTGCAGATTCCCCCGTGGCGGTGTTTTCCGCCACCCCGGCGTCTGAGTCGGCGACAGCCTCACCCCTTGTCCCCGTTGTTCCCCCAACACCCGACTGCTCCACCTGCCCTCCAACCCACCGCGCCACTATTGCTGGCGCCGTCTGGTTGGTTGCAAATCGTTGCACCAAATCCCTTAATCCTCCCAACAATTCCTGCAATGTTCCCCCTGTCCCAGCGGCGACAGGCTGAACGCCCGTCCCCCTTAAGCCAGGCGATCCCCCCGCCACGGCCCCTAGAACTCCCCCAGGAGCCATGGTGTCCCCCCCATCACCCCTATCTAACCAATTACCACCATCAACATTGATAACAGAATCAGTTAAAACATGTGACTCACCAGGCTGACTGGGTCTGCTTCCCATCGCCGCTGCACTGGATCCTCCAGAAGGCGCGATGTCCTGGCGCACGTCCTCATCCGAACCCGACAGCTCTCCTTCCGACCGAACTTCCGTGGCTTGGAGCATCGGCGTGAGTAACCTCCCAGGTGAAGCTTGCCTAGGGGCTGTGGATTCCCATCTTGTGGCTGTTCTCCCCCTTTCCTTGCGACCACCTGCTGCTGTGCTCTGCTGTCCCACACTGCTGTCTCCTCTGCTGGCCCCTGGACCTCTCCTACTGTCTTCCACTGGCTCTCTTCCGATCCTGGCTGCATAGGGGCTGCCAGCAGCGTCTGGTAGCTGACCTCCAGCCGTGCCCCTGCTCCTCCCCCGTCGGATCTCCCCCCTAGCAGATGCCTGTGCTGTGGGGGGGACCATTCTGCTGCTGTCCTGTCTTCTGGGTGGCGAAGCCCGGGCGCCATAACGGCCCGAAGCCCCGCCCCCCGCGCTCCGCCGTTGTGGAGGATTCCGCCCGGTCCCCCCAGGGGTGACGGCGGCCACCCGTTTTGCTGGTGGGGCCGACGGGTCCGTTCCCGGGCTCCTATTAGGGCGAGCTGTTCTGGATGAGGGGCCTGGTGAAAAACGCTCAGGCGGCCTAGACCGCCTGGCGCGTGGCGTCGCTTCCCCCCCCCGCCGGACCCCCCCGCTTCGTCTAGGCGCAATGGAGCTACCTGAGCCTGTAGCCATTCCTGTCCCCTCGTGGCCGCCGCCGTCCTCAGCCTTGCTAGGATCAAATCAATGTCTGCCATGCTGCTGCAAAAGCTTCTCTCCCCCTGTGTCAACTTCCCCTTTGTCTGTCTCCTCACACTGCTCCTGCTTAAACCCCGCCTATTCCTTTTATATCTCTCCACCCCTAAAGTTAACTTCAATCCCCTCCCTCTTACTTCCTTTCCATTTTTAACCCTCCGTTGTCTCCTGTTCCACCTTGTCATGCCCAGCCCTTCATTACCATTCCATATTTCCATTACCATTCCGGGCTTCCCTTTTCCAGTGGCACACAATCAGTCACACATCAATCTTCAGTGGCACTTAATCGGCCACTTGTCTCCAGTGGCATTTCATACGAGCCATTCATCAATTTCTGTATCACATCTCGCTTAGGTCAGTTGAGTTCAGGTTCCACCCCGCACCAGGTATCGTATTGCCACACACAGCTGGCTCCTCATAACATCATCAGGCTATACCTAGCCTACATCCAGCATTTCTTGCCCTCACAGGACAGCAGAGAGTCATCCGTGTCTACGGCTCATACAGTAGAATCCTTTCTATGTGGCGTCCAGAAGCATCAGACCACAGCTAACGGCAAACGTTGCCCATCACAACTGCCATCTTCAGGGACATGTCAAAACCTCAGACATTCCCCAGTCTAGACAAGCAGCCATCTACCTGGCCCTCTGTGGTTTTCTACGGCCTAACAAATTCACTTTTACTGGCACAGGCAGCCAGGTACTACGTAGACACAACTTGACTCGCTGGTAATACCATTATGTCCTTCAGCTTGTAGTCTCTAAAAACTCAATAAACCGGAACCGAGGTCTACAATAACCTCCTCCGAATTAACGAACACCACGCAGGCCAGCCTCCCCCTTGACAAACTGACCCGTATCAGGCTAGTTCCCCAAGACTTCACCCATACACGGGTGTGTACTAACAAGCAGCTGCAGTCTTTCCTAAGAATGCGGACCTATCAATGTCGGAAGGTCCCGTACTACGTGGGTCGGTGTATCAATGGTTATACCTTAAACTCTAGGGTCTTATCACCTACGTCGCTCTTATCACCCCAGGTAGCGACAGATGCCACAGCCACCACAGGCATCGCGGCAATTTTTGGCCATCATAGGTTCACAAGTACATGGCCCCCAGAGACACTCCTAAACCCCGGGTTTACCCGGACTTCCTCCCTCTTCAAGTTACACCCAGTCATGGCAACCGCTTAACTCTAGGGTCTTATCTGGACAGGACAGGTCGTGGCTTGCCACCGACATCCGGTCCGAGGCGAGCCTCTTAATGAAGCCAGGTCCGCATCGCTCTGTTATGTCCTTCTTGCGCAGGCTGGTGTAATTAGCTTGGCAACACCAGTTTAATGTCCACTGCACGTTCGTTCCAGGCTGCCATCTTCTGGGACATGTCTACTATATTAACCAGTTCACTGTTGGGCCTTCTCCCCAGTTTGGTCATACAAGCAGCCATTTACTCGGCCTACCACGGGTTCTGGCGGCCCAGCGAGTTCACCCGCAGCAATCCCGCAGGCCAAGTTCTGTGTAGTTGGCTCGCTGCCTAAACCATTTCATCCTCCACCCTGCAGTGTCCAAAACCCAGCAATCAAGCTCCAGGATAGTCATCCATCTCCATAAAGTAAACAACATCCGGTGGCCAGTAACCATACTCGCCCGCCTACTGTCACTCCTACCGGAACACTCAACCTCTAGTCCCCTATTACCTTTCCGGGCAACCCTCGAGTGCCTGCCAGTTCATCAAACACCTGGGGGTTCTTCTACACTGCCTACACCTCGACCCCAGTCAGCACTCCAGTCACTCTTTAGTATTGGGGCAGCCATGGCAGCATTTCGGCATGGGTCCCAGACCATGTCATCAAGAGACTCAGCAGGTGAAACTCTGCCTACCTCGCCTGTACGTCCCCACTCCTTAGGTGGAAACGGCACAAGCATTCACCAAACTTGCTCAAATAAATAAAGCCAAAACTAATAAAACCACACCCCTACCTGAATGTTTTTGCCCCCTTATTCTGGCATACCGACCAGCAGACCAAGGCACACTTTCAGGTCCATTTCATATGGTAAGTCCACACTTCCAGGTCTATTTCCGATGGTAAGTTTTATGTTAACTACAAATGTTATCTATGTCCATATCGGACATAGGGCTCCACCCATAAGTAGGAAGGCCAGTATGGTGGCCTGAATTTATGGGAGGAGCCCGGGGGGTATTTAAGCAGCCCGCTCACCTGTGGTGCTTGTCGGTTTCCTGTGCGCGATACCCACCCTCCCATCCCCATTTCAAGGCATTCATTTCATTCATTCATTTCATTCATTTCTCTCTACAGAATAATCATTTCTTTAACTAGGGTATGCCCCCTTATTCTGGCATACCGACCAGCAGACCAAGGCACACTTTCAGGTCCATTTCATATGGTAAGTCCACACTTCCAGGTCTATCTCCGATGGTAAGTTTTATGTTAACTACAAATGTTATCTATGTCCATATCGGACATAGGGCTCCACCCATAAATATATATATATATATATATATATATATATATATATATATATATATATATATATATATCTATATAGATCTATCTATCTATCTATCTATCTATCTATCTATCTATCTATCTATCTATCTATCTATCTATCTATCTATCTATCTATATAGAGATATATATATATATCTATAGATATATATATATATATATATATATATATATATATATATATATATATATATATATATATATATAATTAGTTATATATATTGATAGATATATGTATAGATATATCTATATATTTAGTTATATATCTATATATTGATATATATATAGGGAGAGATATTTAGATGTCTATGTATAACGTTTTTTTCACCCTTCACCCACTCAGCCTTCTCCAGGAGGTATGGCCACTTACTTCGGTATAACCTCGTTTCTGGAGAAAGCTGTGACTCGCTATGCCTTGTCTCCATAGTAATCTGAATTGAAGAAGAGGCTTGGCTAATTTGTTACTGCGCATGCGCGGGATTAAGACGACGAATAGGTACTGTGGGCGGAAGCGCTTATCACAGCAGACGCGGAAGACCCACAGTACAGATGGCACCGGTGAGGACACCAAATAAACGGCGATAGAACAAGAAATTTATACAGTAAGAGAAACGTTTTAGAAAACAAATTAGTGATCAATCGTTTATCTGTGATGATGCCTTTGAGAATATATGTAAATTTAAATGATTTTTTGAGGGTTTACTACCGCTTTAAGGAAAATTGTATAATGTATGGCCAGCCTAAGTGGGTCTATTCATAAAAAGATCTGCAGAGCTATTCAACCAGCAAACTGCATGTCTATCTGTCATAGATGGGGGACTGAGGGTGGAGGGATGGGGGAGCCTGGTATCTCCATCTGTTGTATGTCCTCAGAAATCAACCAACATTCTTTCAGATTTCTTTATATATTGCTGAACAACTTGGATAGGATACAGGGAGCAGAGGGATACTCCAGAACACAAAACAGTACTAGGAGGACCCTCTTCACTCTGCAGATACTTCTTGGAAGAGTCCCTTCAATGGTAGCTCAGGGAATGGGCAGCACTGAGACACCATAAGCAATGTTCCAGGACAGGCAAGTCTTATTATTAGTACACAAGGGGTTAACCGCAGCAACAGTCACCCAGATCCTGCCCTCAGGTCTGTACTCACAAGTCCTCGGGTACTTGGATGCCTCCTTCCATTGTCAGACAGAAATTCCCTTAGTGGACTCTCCAGACCAGATCCTAGGTGAAATCCCCCTTCTTTAGCTTCAGAGGTTTTTAGCAAGTAGCCCCCCCCAGCTTTAGCATAGCTGGGACTTTGATGAGCTCAAGCAAATCTCAGCTGAGCTGCCTGGGTAGGCAGCAGCCCTCCAGGCTGGGAACCACCACCCACCACATCCCAACCACTGGGAGCAGTGGGAGGAATTCTGAGCAATACACAAGCATTTAACACACCTATGAACACTACCCCTCAACCTAGTTTCTCTAACCCTTTGAGTACACCTAATTCAATTTCCCTTTTACAGTTACAAGCTTGCAAAAAGCAAATTACTCTTGATTTTTAATATCAATCAAATGACTACACCCATTCTAAATTTTCCAACACTGGGGATACAACCGCCCCAAACTTAGAACTAGATATCATAAATCTCACCCCTTATCATTTCACTGAACAAGAACTTAGCATATTAAAACTTGGTTTAAGTTTCTGCCCTACACAGAAAATCGATAAATATGGAACCATTAAAGATGTTTACATGTTCACTCGCAACTTAATTTACAAATTTTTGTTTGATAAAGATTGCCTGAGAGCAAAAGAAGAAAGGGAATTTTCAGAACGCATTAAGCGTTTTAAGATGGAGGACTTTCGGGCCCTTCGAGACCTGATGTTACTCCTAAATGAAAATAACGATACCAATATTACTGATACTGCTACTCATGAAATACCTGTACTTCCAGTCACCAAATTCAAACCCAAATCCAAACAATTTCCTGATTTATCCTTAAACCCCCAGGCCTGGGCCTTCCTACAAAGTGTTGTGAGTGACATTAAACGCATGTGCGTCCTTCCCAAGAAAAGTAATTTAACTTTGACACAATGTCAAACTATTTTGAAAATACAAAACCATCCTGATGTAGTTGTAAAGGCGGCCGATAAAGGTGGCAACATAGTTCTTATGACTAGGCACTTTTACGAAACTATGTGTCTTATCATCTTCTCAAACCATCATTGGTATCGACAAATTCCTATATCTTGTACTTGAAAATAATGAAAAATAAAAAATAGGGGTAGCGGGACTTTATATAAACACACGGGGGCAAGAATAGAAATAAAATTGATAGTTTTTAATGGATACAAATTGTCATAGAGTTTCTGTATTCAAATAATTCAATGCATGATGCTATATAAAACTATTCGTACAACTACTACAATTCATTGGAGCCAGAAAAAATATACATACATACATATTCCAACAAGGAATCAATACATGATATATAGTATAAAACATTTAAAGCATAAATGCATGATTGAATGGAGAAAATAATCATATATATATATAAACAAAAAAAGGGTTTTTTTTTTTTTGGGGGGAGGAAAAAATCAATTAATAAGGAACGGCCTGACCAGATGCATCATTGTATACACTAGGTTGATGGTGGCTCTACACATTTCAAGGTTTTTGACCTATCATCAGGAGCAAGGAACCATAGTGATAATCTACAAAATAAAAATACAAAATAAATAGATGAATAAATAAAGGAAAAATGTTTTGGAAAGGAAAAAAAAAAAAAAGGAGAAAAGGGAGAAAAAAAGAAGAAAGAAAAAAAAAAAAAAGAAAAAACACACAAAACAGGACGGAAGGGTCCTCCCTGATGGACCCAAACTGCCCGTACACTTACATGTGTGGTCCACACAGTGGTGGTACGGCCATGAAATCCCCAGACCAAACCAGATATGCCCCGCACGGGAGCTGAGGGGACATGCCGCGGCGGGCAAACACAAAAAAGAACGACGCCCCGCAGGAATATCAGTGTAAAAAAGTTGTGGAACAGTGGAACCAAATCTAAAAGGAAAAAAGAGGAAAAAAGAAAGTGTTGCTGTGGAGTGGGTGAAAAAGGTGAAAAATCAAAAATTAAATAGGGAAAGAAAGATATTGAAACAAAACCGATAATTTCAGGTATCGGGAGCCTCACTGAAAATTCCAGCAAATTGGTAGACTCTGTTTTAATGCCCCATGTCACGGCCTTACCCTCATACCAAAGACACGCTAGATTTACTTAAACAAATCAAGGGACTGTCCCACTTCCTTCAGGTTCAGGGCCTGGCCATGGGCACCTGTTGTGCCCCTGGCTACGCCAATCTGTACCTGGGGGGGTGGGAGAGCCACCTGTTCTCTCATGAGCCCTTAACCAAATTTACCAACCATATCCTGTGTTGGAAACGATACATTGATGACATTTTCATCATCTGGACAGACACCCATAAATCTTTAAAGCAATTCATTCAAACTTTGAACACCAACCAATTTAATTTAAAGTTCACCTATAATTGTGATGTTAGAACCGCTAACTTCTTAGATCTTGTTATCTATAAGGACACAAACAACACCTTAGCGACAAATTTATTTTGAAAAACGACAGCTGGAAACACATTACTGCACGCCGCCAGTGCACATCCCACTTATTCGGAGTATACCATACACGCAATACATTTGACTCCGTCGTAATTGCACACATATATCAGATTTTCAACATCAAGCTAACCTTTTAAAATCGCACTTATTAGCACGAGGATATAGTCGATCCCTTTTGTGCCAGGCCTATAACAAAGCTAAGCGGAGAACACGTAATGAATTATTATACAAAACCAGAACCCAGTCCAAAGAACCCACTGTCAAATTAATCACTAAATTTTCATCCCACCATGATGACATTAGAGAAATCATGAGTACACACTGGCATCTTCTACAGGAAGACCCAATTTTAAGAAAATACATCAGTACGCATCCAGAAATAGTGTTTAGAAGCACCAACTCACTTAGAGACAGACTTGTGTCCAGCCACTATATGGCTCATAATTCATCCACACCCAAACAAACACTAGGGACATCACCCTGTGGCAATTGTGCTTTCTGCCCATGGATATTGCCTGAACGTCAAGTCCTACTCCCCAATGGTGAGCTTCATCATCCCAGATTTTCAGCTACATGCAGCACACAGGGCGTGATTTACCTTATGACCTGTGTCTGCGGAGCCTTCTATGTGGGGAAGACGGCCAGACAGTTAAGACAGAGAATTAATGATCACATATACTATTCAGGAAACGGCAAAATGCTCACTCCCATTAGTCAACACCTTGATTTGTACCACCGGTTTGATACGTCCTTTGTCTCTTTCACTGTTCTGGCCGTCATCCCCAAGAACCCCAGAGGGGGCGAGTGGGATAAATTTATATTACAAAAGGAGACTTTATGGATTGAGTGCCTGAACGCCACTAGAGCGCCAGGACTCAATGAGACCCAGTCCTATAGACCATTTCTTTGAATGTTTCACACTTAATATCCCAAGGACTCCCATCAGTATATACATTGAAAATATTATAATGCCCAGTTCAAGGTTAACCAGATTAGATAAAGACACTTTTCCAGTCTTTGATATTTAAAAACTTGGATACGAATATTTTTGTCAAATATTATGTAATTCTTTTAAAGTATAGTTGTACTGCAACTCCTTATACCATGTATTTTTGTAAATTGTCTTACTATATTTTTTTTCCCTCCCTATTCATGATCCCATGGTATATCCCTCTGGTTGTGGCGTATGGCTGGTTTCATGGATTTTGGCCGGTAAACTCGACTACACAGCACCGCACATCTGGTTCTCTCCTCCGACCGGATGTGCGGCGATTGACGGGGACACGGGGACCCTTGGGGCTCCCCGCCCAGTCCACACCTCTGCTGCTGTGGCATTGGCCGAGCGTCGCCACGCCAGTGCTTCCGTCTGGCGCGTGCGCGGTAGCTGATGGGTTTCCTCTCATCCCCGCCCTGCTGCGCTCGCATTGGCCAGCCGCCGCTGTGTCGGCGGCGTCTCTTGGCACATGCGCAGCAGCCAGTAGTTGGACCGAGAAGCACCGAGCCCATTCGGGCTGTCGGCGCTTCCGGTGGGGGTCGCTATTTAAGGACACACAGCTGCCCCATATGGTCAACGGACGCTGCTCCATTAAGGGGAGTTACACCACATCCTCCAGTTTTTCCCAAATTAACTTTAGGTAAGCCACCTTTATAGCCCACTATATACAACTTTTCTATATGCTGAAACCAATGCAGGCATGCCAATATGAAAAAATATTACATTATACCTTCATGTCTTTTATATTAGAAATATTGGCTTTTATAAGCCACTGCTACTCAAAAGGCTTTCTACTGGCACTTACCTTCACACTGGGAACTGAGGCCATAGTGGTGCTCCTGCATGCTCTGCATATATCATTAACCTTTTATTACAACCCAGCGACTACTCATCCTACTAATTGCAACACTATATCTGCATCCTTCCTATTATGCCTGACCATATGGGGTAAGCTGTGTATGGATACATATACATCTATGTATATTTCCTATATTTCTTTTCTTTTGATTTCTTTTTAACTGCCTGCATTTATTAATAGACCTGTTATGCCTCCTCCTAAAATATTATATACTCGCTTTAATAAGTGAAGCTTTATTACCTTCTCTCGAGTATCTGACTAATGGTTACCTTTAACACTCTTTATGGGGGATTTGGAGGCATTACTAATCTATCTTAACATACAGCAGGCTATCTGAATTGACATCTTTACACATATGTATGTATGCACTATATATACTTGATAATAGCCTCCCCAGTTACTAGGCTGCACCGTCGGCCCTCGGGTGACCATTTTCCTTTATGGGGTTTTTCCATGTGATCATTATAGTTGGTCGTAACATATTTTATCTCTTATTTAATGTATGGCATCATATTCTAAAACATGATGTTTTGTCTACAGTGTATATGTACTTATTGTTATATATTTTACATGTATTCAGCAGAACTATCCTTAGCTCCTGAAGAAGCGTTATTTAAACGTGCAACATGTCGAGCGAATAAGAGAAAACCTACCTGGATCTGCAATTTAACCCACAACTCTCCTTCATACATTCACAAATTGCAACTTGAATTTGGGAAATTGGCCTCTATTTCTCATTTTTTGAATGTTGGATTATATGTACAATCAGTAGGGTTTAAATTGCATGTAGGATAGGATATATCCAATATACAATACCATCGTATTTACAATGAATTAGTTATAGTATTTATTTTTAATTTTGTAATTTAAATTTAATAAAATAAAATCATTTTTATCCTTTATAGTCTACTCGTGTGCCTCCAAAGTCCAACTTACTAGCTCCTATACTCCATTTATACATTATAGGGATGTTGGCACACCATTTTTAGCAGTACCTACAGTGTCACCCTGTTCTTAGGTACATACCCATTTGGGACTCCTTGAAATAGTCAGGACCTTGATGAGCTCAGGTAAATCTCAGCTGGGCTGCCTGGGTGGGCAGCAGCCCTCCAGACTGGGAACTTCTCCTCCTGGACAAGAACTTCTGTAGACCTCAGACTATTTATGTGCTGTGCAGCCACCTACTGGGCATACCTCCCCAGGGATTGGCTGAGACCTCATAAATATTCTGGATACTCATTTGGCCTTTTCCACTCCTATGTTCTGAAGTTTTCCAGAAAGCAGGGTGGAGCAATCAATCCTGCAGCCTGAGACCCTATACCTGACATCCCAGCACCTAACTAGGAGGGTTCTACATATAGATGAAGGGAATCTCCGGCCGTATGAACAAAAGAGCCGGACATAGTTCTTTTCTTTCAGTGGGCCAGCACTTTTTTAAAACAATTTTTAACACTTTGACTTTCATTATAGAAAGAATTTTAAAAATGTACCGGTGTCAGAGTAAGGAAAGGGATTATGGGCACTCAGGATGACTTCCAAAAAATGGTATTCCTTTATTGAAAAAACGTGTACAATGCTGTAAGAACAGCCTCAGACTGTCCGAAAAGCATAGGCTATTTTTACAGCATTGTACATGTCTTATCAATAAAGGAATACTATTTTATGGATGTCATCCTGAGTGCCGACCATCCCTTTCCTTAATCTGGTACACTGGGGGTGTTGGCAGTCTGGAGGTCTGAGCACCAGATGGAGCTCTTATATGGGAAGGTTGTAGCGTCTACATACCCGTTTTCCCTAAATGTACCAGTATATCTTCAAATAGACTCTTCATATTGACATACAGGAATGCAAATCAGTGCAAGAAAACTCTATCATTTCAAACTTTTTAACAATTTTGTATAACACTTGGTTGTTCAGCTTGAAGAGGTAGGCAGCTAATGAACTAAAACAAACATGTAAGTGTGGAGTCACTTTACTGACTTAAGTCTAAATTCAGACATCAGGCCACACATGATCTGAAAGTTCCTAAAAACAAGGTAAGGACTCTCTGGTTTACATGGTTACGGGATTTGTTTGTTTTCTTTACTTTAGTGCCTTTCTCTGGGTTGAAAAAAAATACCTTGGAAAATAGAAAAATTCACATCAGTAATGGGTCAATGTCAATGGGTTCCCCGCTGACAGCTGAATAAAAAAAAGTGTCAGCAAAAAAATTAAAGAAAAAAACGGTGTTGGGTCCCCCCCAGTCCATATGAGGCACTTTGTGTCTGGTATGAATTTTAAGGAGCCCTCATGCCAAAATTTAAAAAAAAAGTGTGCCCCCCCCCCAAAATTCATACCAGACCCTTATCCGATCACGCAGCCTGGCAGGTCAAGAAAGGGTAGGGAGAGCGCGAGCCCCCCTCCTGAACCATACTAGGCCACATGCCCTCAACAGGGGGCAGTGGGTGCTTTGGGACAGAGGGGACTCTGCCACCCCACCCTAAAGCACCTTGTCACCATGTTGATGGGGACAAGGGCCTCTTCCTGAAAACAACATTGGGCTGTGGTTGTCAGGGTCCCGCTGGACCCAAAAAATGAAAAACGCTCTCAACCCTTGGGAGACCTCCCTTCGTATGCCTGCTCTGCGCTTTGACATTTCTTATATAAGCAAGGGGCAGGGCCACCTGGCTATGTCATGTGGTGGCACTGCCCCTTCTGACGTCACGTCAGAGTGGGCATACGATGTGAGGTCTCCCAAGAGGCAAGAGGAGTTTTCATTTGTTTTCGGGTCCAGCGGGCATCGCGATTGACGATGGATTTACATCGAGGTACACATTTTCTTTTTTTTTTTTAAATAAAGGATTTGTCAAAAACTGTCTCGTGTGGTTATTACTTTTTCACACTTTTTATTTTTTTAATAGCTGGGTGACAGCAATTGTAACCACAATTTATTTTACATGGGATTTGACTCATTTTTTTTTCTTTAGAAATGTCAGTTTTGCTGTAGCATGTTCTGTACATTCTACAGATGCGCCATTTTACAGGCATGTTAAGGGGACCCCCCACACACTATATTTAAAGGAAGTTTTCCTTTTTATTGTTGCAATTTTGCACTTTAACCATAATTAAAATCACTGCTCTTGAAAAAACTACATATACATACACACATACATATTTTTTTTAAATGTCTGATACATTATTATTATTATTATTATTATTATAATACATGCTTTATATAGTGCCAGCAGTTTACGCAGTGCTTTACAATTTAAATTTAGTGGGGGGACAGCACAATTACAGTACAGTACAATACAAAAGGTACAGGAGGGCCCGGCTCATAGAGCTTACATTCTAAAGGGAGGGGGGTGGTGGTACAAAAGGTAATAGATGCAGAGAATGATTTGATGGGGGTGGCTCGGGGACAGTTGTTAGGTGGGTGTGGGATAGGCTTCCCTGAATACGTGAGTTTTCAGGGATCTCATGTCTCATGATACATGTCCCCCAGGGCAGTACCCCCATACCCCTTTTATAGCCAATTACTTGCATACAATGCCTCGTACACACGTTCAGATTATCGGATAATAAAAATTACTTTTGGATTTATTGTTAGTACACAGCTTTCGACAGCCGATCACGACAGTCCGTCCAACAAAATCCGAAAGGACAAACGTGAAAACTTTGCTCGGACGATAGCCCATCGTACGACAATCGTTTAATCAGTACAGTATGCGTTCGCTAAAAATCGATAGACAAACACGACGCATGATCGGAAACACAAAAATAAACCGGAAGGAGATGGGAGAATGTAAACAATGTTCATATCGGGAAAATGCCACAACATATAGAACAGAAACTCGCCTGTAGCCGATCACAATATTCCTCAACAATCAATGAACAGATAATATTATTGTAGTTAATTATTTATCAGCATGTTCCATGAAAATATGATATAATTATATTAATGATATAATGTTTTGAATGCACATTAAGAAATTCTGCTGAATGTCAAGAAATCCAGTCATTTTTACCAAAAAAAAAAGAATAAAGACAATAATAAAGTAAGCAGAGTTTTGTTAAATCAGATCATGTTTATTAAAGTGTTTCATATAAAAGGGAAAAATAGAAAACTCAGGGCTTCTACATGTGTCCAATATTTTATATAATAAACATTACATTTAAACTTATTACACGCAATTTCGTATTTGTCATTCATTAGTGTGTAAAGAACTAAACTAAGCAAACTAAAGAAAGACCAATTTTTAATGCTGAAGAGACATATGGGAGTATTTCTGACAGTCCTGCAGCCATTGCTTGGACCAGTGATGTGCAGTATTGAGGCCGGTCAGCAGTGTGGCACGAGCGGTGTGAGGATTCACCACGCCCCAAGCGGCTGATTGTTGTTCTTTTGGAGGAGTCAGTTACGTGGAGTAGTGAGGCCAGGCATTACGAGCGGTGTGAGGATTCACCGTGCCCCAAGCGGCTGATTGTTGTTCTTTTGGAGGAGTCAGTTACGTGGAGTAGTGAGGCCGGGCATTACGAGTGGTGTGAGGATTCACCACGCCCCAAGCAGCTGATTGTTGTTCTTTCGGAGGAGTCAGTGGCGTGGAGTAGTGAGGCCAGGCAGCAGTGTATTACGAGCGGTGTCAAGACTCACCGCGCCCCAAGTGGCTGATTTCTTTTTCATCCAGGCATTTACCATTCAGGTTCATGTGAGTGCATTCAGTATAGTGTAACTAGTTAATAGTAATTAGTTACTGCGCAATCATGTTTTTTTCTGCTTTTTTCACATGTTTATTGTTCCTGAATACACTCATCTGGAAATCCGCATAATATAGAGGAAATTGGGAGATCCCTGTGACTTGATTTATCTCATGCCTGAATATAAAGCAGACTATTTATAATAGAAATGGTTTTTTAGACTATTATAAATGAGAACGGCTTTTAATAGACAGATAATATTGTACATTAGATATAATGATGATAATATTGTACATTAGATATAATGATGATATTATTGTACATTAGGTCTCTAACACATGGACAAATGAAAGAGCCACTCAGACTTCAACAGGACACTTTCCATTAAACCGAGAAAAAGAGGATAAAACGGATCTGATCCGGGCTTCCCTTTGGCGATGGACAGCCCTGACTACAAATAACCTGTACAGCTATTCTAAGGATGATGGAAAGAAGATAGATTCCCCCAATAAAGCAGAAGCAGCTGGCGAGGGACTACAACTGACAGTTACCCTTCCAGTATAATAAGGCACTCTACTATACTATGCAAAAAATAGGGTGTTTTGCTACAGATGGATATTTGGCACACAAGGTCCCCAATATCATCTGCACCTGGATCCTGGTTTCAGACATCTAATTTGCGAATGGGTGTTATCACTGCAAAGCAGACTGGAGAATGGAAGCTTACTAATCTCCTCTGCTCAGCCACCCTAAATCCCATTCTCCATTCTGAAAGAATAGAGCAAAGAATTGAGCATGCTCAAGGGACCATCAGCAGTAGAGACACCAGCCAGAGCGAGTACTTCTTGTGAGGAGTCGTGTGGGCTGCATGAAGCACATAAGCAGTGACATTTTTCTATTTTTTTTTTAAGAGATAGGTTTTTTGCTTGTTATGCAATTTCCAAAGTAACTTGAATTCACCATTTTTGTGAATATGCTCAGACACCATCCAAATCCACACTTTAAATGGCCTAGGTGCTATTTAGTTTAAAGTTGATAGTAAAAGCTCCCAATGTGATATGATGCAGCCACAGTAAGGATTACTGCCCAAACACACTACAAATAGTCTTGTTCCTGTAAGCAGTCATTGAAGTTAAAATGTCTATTGAAGAAAAATAAGCCATACCTCATTTACTCTCATCAAATTATAAAAGTGGAAAACAATATTTTCAAACATAATTTTAAACACTAAAAAAGATAACACATTTGCAATTTTGGTAGTGACCCCCCTAGCTGATTGTTGTCTATTTGTTTTAGTTAAGCTAAGAAAGTATTGGATACTTTTTGATTAATTTATTGTATATGTAGCGGTCACAATTGCTATATAAACTAATGTTATGTTATAGTTTACCATCTGGCGCCATCTAGCGACCAAAATATGGAAGGACTGCATCTTTATTTTTTATCATTTAAGAAGTTGACATGGAAGTGTTTTGTTTGTTTACATTTGGACATTAACTTGACCTACCCACAATGCCCATTAACTCCCATGAACATCAGGAGAACTGAACTGCATTGTGGGAAGTTTATAAAAGGGCTGAGCACGGCCATCTTAGGTCTCTTAGACACGCATGGCCAGCCTGGGAGGATCTGTGTGAGGTCTCCAGCGCAGCACGGCCTACCTCCACAGAAGGGCGATTCGAGCAGCAGTACTGCGACACACCAGCGAGCTGAGCTGACAATGGAGCGGGACTGGGAAGGAGCCAGAGGAGCCATCTGAGAGCGTCGGAGCGTCTCGTTGTGTGGAGCGGAGCAGCGCAGCAGTGCCGGCCGGCTGGAGACAGAACCCTGTACATCAGAACGGAATCTTCTGAAAACACTGTCCTGGTTGGGTGAGAGGGCTGTTGCCCAAAAGCTTCTTGATGCACTTTTACACATTCATCTGTACAATACAGAGTTGATGGGACCCATAGTCCTACAAGAAAAGTCAAGAGGGTTAGACTGAGCTAAGATTAGGCTTCTGGCCTGTACCTCATGGAGGATTCAGTACTGTGTCATTGGCATCAGAGATAGTTGCAGTGCTGCTGTACCAGAACTTTGATTATATATTTCAGCTTGCTTTGATCGGGAGTAATTAACCCTTGGATTACAAATTCACTTTATTCTTTGTTAGCAGAAGAAAGAAGAAAAGAAGGACTGTCTAATAAAACACAAGGCTTTGTGTTTTTCTACCATATTGAGGTTATTGTGATATTAAATATGGGAGCTCCTTAAGTATTGCACTATACTTTATCATATTAATTTCTGATTTAGTTATAGTTACAAAGCGCGCATAGGATAGGATAGTGCCCATAGTGAGATCAAGTCACTCTGTCATTTATCCTATGTTCTTTAGCACATTAACAACAAGTTATTTCAAGCACTTTACATCTGTATAATATTTTTGTAAACTGAAGTCAGTTGATTGTCAGACTACGTTGGTCTGACAGTACAACTATTGTAGTGTTTTACTTTAAAGCAATTATAGTAAACAAAGTTCTTATTTAAGTACAACTGTGTGAGGGTTGTTTTCCTTTGCATCATCAAAGAAGTGAAGGCCAAAGTAAAGACAAACAGGTATATTACATTGTGTACTGTGAATGTGCCTTTAAGGGTTTGTTTTGACCGCACACTATTACACCACAGCTGTGTCAGGGGGATTGAGAGAATTCAAAGGGGTAATTAAGCAGAGTACAGGCCCAATTAAAATATGTAAGGATGGCCAAATCACTATAAATCAGTCCATCCTAGAGGCCAGAAGACAAATTTAAGGTGCCAGGGGATATTTATTTCCATTCACATTAATTGAAAGGGTTCTAACAAATTCGGTGGCAGCTGTAGTTTTGCTCTGCTAGCTGTGTGCCTAATATCACCTCCTAATTGATTAATTGCGAGATTCTATCCACACCCAACACAGTATATAACAAGGCTTTCTTTACGGGGGAACACATAGAGGGGGCTGCACAGACAGGGATTCTTCCAAAGAAGTGGGGTTCTTTAAATAAGTGGCACTTCTACTCTTTCACTTCAGCTATTTGCACAAAGCAAACCACATCAGACTGAAGGTGACCTCATTTTCATATTATCTCATCTTCTTCTCTGAAACGTGCTCTCTTTACCTCTCCTCCTTTTCACAATTGCTGCCTCTCTCCTCAAACTCTCTTTTCTTCACCCCTCTTCTCCACCCTACAATCTGTACATATCACCCTCTCTTCTCCCCTCCCCCTATTACTGCACTTATCATCTCTTTCTAACTCTAAGCCCACTTGCTAACATACCCCCCAGGATACTGAAGCATGTCCCCTCATACAAATCATATTCTCATATTACCTCCCTTACTCTTCTGCTTCTCCTAACCTCTGGAGATATTTCCCCAAACCCTGGGCCTCCCTTATTTAACTGTACCCAACACACCCATCACCATCACCCTACACTCTCTGGCAGTAGTCGCAATCTACGCAATTTAGTCTCCATTCTTCTTCTTCCCAACACCAGCTTCCCTCTCTCCTGTGCCCTCTGGAATGCCCGCTCTCTCTGCAACAAACACCACTGTTCATTACCTCTTTGTCACTAATTCCTTCAATCTACTTGCTCTCACCGAAACCTAGCTCCATGAATCTGACACCCCTTATCCTGCTTCCCTCTCCCTGGGTGGCCTTCACTGGACTCACTCCCCTAGGCCTAATGGACACAAGGGAGGTGGAGTAGGATTCCTCCTATCCTCCCAGAGCACCTTCCAGGTTATTCACTCTCCTCCCTCTTTTTCCCTCTCATTATTTGAAGCCCACTGTATACGTCTATTCTCTCCTACTTCCCTAAGAATTGCTGTGATCTACCGGCCCCCTGGACCACTATCGACTTTCCTTGATGAGTTCTCTGCCTGGCTACCCTACTTTCTCTCTTCGGATATTCCCACAATCCTTCTCGGTGATTTCAACATCCCTGCTAATACAAACACTCCTGCTACATCTAAACTTCTTAGTCTAACCTCTTCATTTGACCTGAAGTAATGGGTACAGGCTTCTACTCACTCTGATGGCAACACCCTTGACCTTGTATTCTCCTACCTATGCACTCCATGCAACTTCTCAAACAATCCTTTTCCTCTCTCCAACCATCACCTTATTAGTTTCTCTCTCCCCCTGTCTTCCACCACCTTTCCCTCCAATCGCCTAACCATCACCCGTAGAAATTTTCGCAACTTCAACTCCTCTCTCCTCTATTCTGCTACTGACCACCTCTATGACAAAATCTCTCCCCTGTCCTGCCCCAACCAAGCCATGTCCATCTACAATAACTCTCTGTCCTCCACCCTGGACAAGCTCGCTCCCCTCACTACATGCAGAATCAAGCCTCGACCCCTAAAACCCTGGCAAACAGATGACACTAAAATTCTCAAACATAGTTGCGTTCTTGAGTGTCTGTGGCACAAGACTAAGTCTCTCAAAGACTTCAACCAATACAAATCTGCTCTCCAAAAATACTATTCTTTCCTCCACACTGCCAAGCAAACCTATTTTACAGCTCTTATTAACACCTTCTCATCCAGTCCCCATAAACTCTTCTCCACCCACTGACTCACTCACTGCCCAGGAGATCGGTAATCACTTCAAAAACAAGATTGATACAATCCGTTATGAAAGCTCCACTATACAGGTATCTCCCCCAGCTAAGACCTCATGTCAACAGGTACAACTGACACTCCCCCTATTCAAATTTGCTACTACAGACGAACTTGCTAAACTCCTTTCTATCGCCCACCTAACCACCTGTCCCCTGGACCCTATTCCCTCTCATATGCTACGGTCGCCCTCTGACTCCATCCTACACTTTATAACCCACATCTCCAATCTCTCCCTCACCTTTGGCATCTTCCCCAATGCTCTAAAACATGCACTGGTCACCCCCATACTTAAAAAGCCATCCTTGGACCCTACCAATCTTAACAACCTATGCCCTATCTCCTTGCTCCCCTTTTCCTCTAAACTCCTTGAACGCCTGGTTTACAACTGAGTGACCACCTCATTAAAAACAACCTTCTTAATCCCCTTCAATCTGGATTTTGCCCTCAACACTCCACAGAAACTGCTCTTTTAAAACTCACAAAAGACCTACTAACTGCAAAAACCAACGAACACTATTCTGTACTCCTACTTCTGGACCTTTCAGCTGCCTTTGACATGGTTGACCACCCCCTCCTCCTTAAAAAACTTTACTCCCTCGGTCTCCATGACTGTGCTCTTCAGTGGCTCTCATCCTACCTATCCCAATGCACCTTCAGTGTCACTTACAATTCTACTTCCTCCACTCCTCTTCCCTTCTTTGTCGGGGTCCCCCAAGGTTCTGTTCTTGGACCTCTTTTATTTTCAATCTACACCTCTTCCATGGGTCAGCCTCTCACAGCTTTCAATATCATTTCTACGCTGACGACACACAAATCTATCTCTCCACCCCTCAACTCACCCCATCAGTCTCCTCACGCATCACTAACTTACTAACCGACATATTTGTATGGATGTCACACCACTTCCTCAAACTCAACTTGTCCAAAACTGAGCTTATAATATTTCCTCCCCAACGTGCCTCTTCCCCCTACTTCTCTGTCAAGAGCAATGGCACAACCATCCACCCGTCCCCACATGTCAGGGTACTAGGTGTTATCCTGGACTCTGAACTCTCCTTTCGGTCCCACATCCAATCACTTTCCAAAGCTTGCCGCCTCAACCTACGCAACATCTCTAAACTACGTCCCTTTCTAACCAATGAAACCACAAAGCTCCTGATTCACTCCCTGGTTATCTCTCGCCTCGACTACTGCAACTCCCTCCTCATTGGCTTACCTTTAAATAGACTATCCCCCCTTCAGTCCATCATGAATGCTGCTGCCAGACTCATCCACCTTACAAACCGCTCAGTGTCTGCTACTCCTCTCTGCCAATCCCTCCATTGGCTGCCACTCGCCCAACGAATTAGATTCAAAATACTAACAATAAGCCATTCACAACTCTGCCCCCAGATACATCACTAGCCTAGTCTCAAAATACCAACCTAATCGCCCTCTCCGTTCCTCCCAGGACCTCCTGCTCTCTAGCTCCCTCATCACCTCCTCCCATATCCGCCTCGAGGACTTCTCCCGAGCCTCGCCCATCCTCTGGAATTTCCTACCCCAATCTGTCAGACTGTCTCCAAATGTATCCACTTTTAGGCGATCCCTGAAAACTTTCCTCTTCAGAGAAGCCCATCCTGCCTCCATCTAACAACTGCACTATTTTCTCCATTAGCTCATCCCCCACAGCTATTACCCTTTTGTATACCTTGACCCTCCCTCCTAGATTGTAAGCTCTAATGAGCAGGGCCCTTCGATTCCTCCTGTATTTAATTGTATTGTACTTGTACTGACCTCCCTAATGTTGTAAAGCGCTGCATAAACTGTTGGCGCCATATAAATCCTGTATAATAATAATAATAATAATAATGATAATAATAAACTAATAGCCAAGAAAGGAACCAACCGGGCTCATATAGGCCCATATCTTTAATAAATGTGGACACTAAGATTATATATAAAAAAGTAACCTCCCGGCTAGCCACATTGTTGCCATCTTTTATACATCCGGCACAGGCTGGTTTTGTAGGAAGGGAGATCTGCCACTCTAAATATACGAGAGGTAATCATGGCCCTGGGATTTACTAAAACTCACTCAGACACAGATACTGATATTATCACGTTAGATACTAAAAAAGGATTTCCATAACATCGATCTACAATGGTTATTTTTGGTGATAAAGAATATTGGCTTTTCAGGTGCCATATCTGACTTTATACTCTTCCCCAACTGCAGATTTGATTACTTCAGAATATATTTCTGTCTCTGATTTGGAGGGACTGTCCCTGATTTGGAGCAATGTCCCTCTGTCCCTCATTCTTCCTCAATTGTCCCTCATTCTTCCTCAATTGTCCCTCATTTTGGTCTGATCTCTATAGTTGTACATAAAATGCACTTTTTATCTATCAAAAAGTGTTTTTCAGCACTAAACCTTTCATCTTATTTCTAAATTGCTGCATTTGTAAAATCCAAAAGCCAATATAAAGGATTAGTAGTGGTAAAAAAAGCACTTGTGGGTTTACCAATCATGTTTTTTGTAAAATTCTTTAAGCGGGGGTGGCCAGGGGTGTGTCCTATGCCTGTATACATTTGCTGATAGGTGTCCCTCATTCCCATCTCAAAAAGTTGGGAGGTATGCACATAGCTAAAGCAACTTGTCAGGGATGCCCTCTATCACCCTTTTCCTGGCCCCCCTCATGTCAGCACACAATGGGTTAATCCTCCACTGGTAACTTCTGGGACTACCTCCAATAGCAGAGATAAAAGAGACTCCCCTTAGCCCCCCAGTGTTCTTTCTTTTGGTCGCTCCAGGCCACCTTCCATGGGAAAGTCTGAAAGTTAAGCAGTGCAGACCAGATCTCCCCTACCGCACCTCCCCCCAGGTTCTTGACCCCTCCTGGGTTGGAAGACCCAGAACATTGGTGGTAAATCCCCTGGAAACTGGGTACCCTGGTGCCGGGGTTGGGAGCAATATGTACATAAACAGCGCAGCTTCTTACTCAGCATGTAGCACATCTGCCTCCTGGCTATATTTCTTCTCTTTCCTCTGGGCAGCGCCGCTGTGCCGAGTTTTCCTCTCTGTTGGTCTGCTTGTGTCTCTTATGCCCCGTACACACGGTCCGATTTTCCGACAGAAAATGTTTGATGGGAGCCTTTTGTCGGAAATTTAGACCGTGTGTAGGTTCCATCGGACAGTTTCCATCGGAATTTCCGTCACACAAAATTTGAGATCTGGTTCTCAAATTTTCCGACAACAAAATCCGTTCGCGTAAATTCCGATCGTGTCTACACAATTCCGACGCACAAAGTTCCACCAAGCAGAATAGCCGCACTGGCTATTGAACTTCATTTTTCTCGGCTCGTCGTACGTGTTGTACATCACCGCGTTCTTGACGTTTGGAATTTCCGACCAACTTTGTGTGATCGTGTGTATGCAAGACAAGTTTGAGCCAACATCCGTTGGAAAAAAAACATGGATTTTGTTGTCGGAATGTGCGATCGTGCGTATGAGGCATTAGGCAGATCGCCGTGCTGCGCAATATTTCTTAGGGCCCTTTCACACCTAACACAGTTATCTGCAGTGGGACGCATTTTGGACTGCACTCCAATTGCATAAACAGTCCAAAATCAATGCAACCTATGGGTGGAGTTCACATTATTGCAGTGCAGTTCAGTGCAGTCAGCAAAAGTAGAGCATGCTACATTTTTCTGCACCGCAAAATGTGCAAAAATGCAACTGCAACTATTGGTGTGCGGATAATCTTTCTACACAAATGCATACAAATGCACTACAACACACCACAGTGCACATAGAAGCCCAGGGAAAAAAAGAAGACAGAAGGGACCTCACAGGACAAATGCAGATAAAAAAGCGTGCGTTAACTGTATGTAAAACGCACATCAAATGCATGTATACGGAAAAACGTGCAGTAGATGTCCAGTTTCTAGTGTGAATGGGTCCTTATGGACCTTGACAAGCAGGGATGGGAAGCCGTGCGGCCGCTCCGGGCCCCCACCCGTTGCTTAGCAATGGAGTAAATGTTTTTTCCTAAGAGCGAGCTGAACGGGCGTGGCTGAGCTGCCTCGCTCTCTGAGCTCCTGTGCTGGGTATGTGACGGCCTGCAGACTTGCATTACTAGCAAACCGGTTCCTGCACTATGTTTATTTATCTTCTCCTTTTCCAGTGCTGCTAGCCTGGGCAGCTTTCATTTCTATCCATTCAGCTGTCAGTCCTACCGCGGTCTTGCTGCCTTCCCTCATTGTAAGTCCTTATCTCTTAACCACTTCAGCCCCGGAAGGATTTACCCCCTTCCTGACCAGAGCACTTTTTACAATTTGGCACTGCATCGCTTTAACTGCTAATTGCGCGGTCATGCAATGCTGTACCCAAACCAAATTTGCGTCCTTTTCTTCCCACAAATAGAGCTTTCTTTTGATGGTATTTGATCACCTCTGCCATTTTTATTTTTTGCGCTATAAATGGAAAAAGACCGAAAATTTTGAAAAAAAATGATATTTTCTTTTTGTTATAAAAAAAATCCAATAAACTCAATTTTAGTCATACATTTAGGCCAAAATGTATTCGGCCACATGTCTTTGGTAATAAAAATGTCAATAAGCGTATATTTATTGGTTTGCGCAAAAGTTATAGCATCTACAAACTAGGGTACATTTTCTGGAATTTACACAGCTTTTAGTTTATGACTGCCTATGTCATTTCTTGAGGTGCTAAAATGGCAGGGCAGTACAAACCCCCCCAAATGACCCCATTTTGGAAAGTAGACACCCCAAGGAAATTCCTGAGAGGTATGTTGAGCCCACTGAATATTTATTTTTTTGTCCCAAGTGATTGAAACAAATTACAAAAAGTTGTCACTAAATGATATATTGCTCACACAGGCCATGGGCCTATGTGGAACTGCACCCCAAAATACATTTTGCTGCTTCTCCTGAGTACGGGGATACCACATGTGTGGGACTTTTTGGGAGCCTAGCTTCATACAGGGCCCCAAAATCCAATCACCACCTTCAGGATTTCTAAGGGCGTAAATTTTTGATTTCACTCCTCACTACCTATCATAGTTTCGAAGGCCATAAAATGCCAAGATAGCACAAAACCCCCCCAAATTACCCCATTTTGGAAAGTAGACACCCCAAGCTATTTGCTGAGAGGCATGGTGAGTATTTTGCAGCTCTCATTTGTTTTTGAAAATGAAGAAAGACAAGAAAAATGTTTTTTTTTTTCTTTTTTCAATTTTAAAAAGTTTGTGACAAAAAGTGAGGTCTGAAAAATACTCACTATACCTCTCAGCAAATAGCTTGGGGTGTCTATTTTCCAAAATGGGGTCATTTGGGGGGGTTTGTGCCACCTGGGCATTCCATGGACTCCGAAACTGTGATAGGCAGGGAAGAGTGAAATCAAAAATTTACACCCTTAGAAAGCCTGAAGGCGGTGCTTGGTCTTCGGGGTCCCGTACGCGGCTAGGCTCCCAAAAAGTCTCACACATGTGGTATCCCCGTACTCAGGAGAAGCAACAGAATTTATTTTGGGGTGTAATTTCACATATTCCCATGGCATGTTTGAGCAATATATCATTTAGTGACAACTTTGTGCAAAAAAAAAATTGTCTTTTTCCCGCAACTTGTGTCACAATAAAAAATATTCCATGGACTCGACATGCCTCTCAGCAAATAGATTGGGGTGTCTACTTTCCAAAATGGGGTCATTTGGGGGGGTTGTGAACTGTCCTGGCATTTTATGCACAACATTTAGAAGCTTATGTCACACACCATCCACTCTTCTAACCACTTGAAGACAAAACCCTTTCTGACACTTTTTGTTTTCATGAAAAAAATATTTTTTTTGCAAGAAAATTACTTTGAACCCCCAAACATTATATATTTTTTAAAGCAAATGCCCTACAGATTAAAATGGTGGGTGTTTCATTTTTTTTTTCACACAATATTTGCGCAGCGATTTTTCAAACGCATTTTTTGGGGAAAAAACACACTTTTTTAAATTTTAATGCACTAAAACACACTATATTGCCCAAATGTTTGATGGAATAAAAAAGATGATCTTAGGCCGAGTACATGGATACCAAACATGACATGCTTTAAAATTGCGCACAAACGTGCAGTGGCGACAAACTAAATACATTTTTAAAAGCCTTTAAAAGCCTTTACAGGTTACCACTTTAGATTTACAGAGGAGGTCTACTGCTAAAATTACTGCCCTTGATCTGACCTTCGCGGTGATACCTCACATGCATGGTGCAATTGCTGTTTACATTTGACGCCAGACCGACGCTTGCTTTCGCCTTTGCGCGAGAGCAGGGGGGGACAGGGGTGCTTTTTTTTTGGCTTTTTTATCTTATTTTTAAACTGTTCCTTTCATTTTTATTTATTTTTTTAATCATTTTTATTGTTATCTCAGGGAATGTAAATATCCCCTATGATAGCAATAGGTGGTGACAGGTACTCTTTTTTGAAAAAATTGGGGTCTATTAGACCCTAGATCTCTCCTCTGCCCTCAAAGCATCTGACCACACCAAGATCGGTGTGATAAAATGCTTTCCCAATTTCCCAATGGCGCTGTTTACATCCGGCGAAATCTAAGTCATGAAATGCTCGTAGCTTCCGGTTTCTTAGGCCATAGAGATGTTTGGAGCCATTCTGGTCTCTGATCAGCTCTATGGTCAACTAGCTGAATCACCGGCTGCATTTTCAGGTTCCCTGTTGGGACAGGAGAGCCAGAGAAAAACATGGAAGATGGTGGGGGGGATTACCTCCCACTGCTTGTAAAAGCAGTTTAGAGGCTAATTAGCCACTAGGATTGCTTTTACATGAAAGCCAACCGCTGGCTGAAAAGAATAATACCAAGATGATACCTAAACCTGCAGGCATCATTCTGGTATAACCACTCAAAGTCCAGCAACATACCAGTACGTTGCTGGTCCTTGTTGGGCATATATTGTAAACTTTTTTTTCATGCAGCCTGTGGGCTGAACGAAAAAAAGATATTGATCGGTGGGTATGCCCACCATTAGAATACCTCCCTTCATCCACCCACTTCTAATGATGGGCATACATGCACCGTTTATATATGCCGAAGCATGGGGGCATCCTCCCGCAAAAGGCAGGAGCAAATCGCTCCTCCACCCACTGCTGCCCCCACGCTTTGGCATATATGCTGAAGTATGTAACTGTGGTGGTGAAATCACCTCCAACAACGCTGGAGTCACGGCTTTATGTATCGTGGGAGCAAACGCTGTTGCTGTCAAGATAAATAAATCTGCGCTGCAATTGAATGGTGTACCTGCTAAGCAAATGACGGTTAACAAAAAACAAAGTAACATTACAGTATAACAGTAATACTTACCATACCTGCAAAGCAAATACAAAAAAAAACATAGTAAAAAATAAAACATTTAAAGCAACCTGTGCCTAAAATATATATATGCCGAATCATGGGGGCATCCTCCCGCAAAAGGCAGGAGCAAATTGCTCCTCCACCCACTGCTGCCCCCACGCTTCGGCATATATGCTGAAGTATGTAACTGTGGCGGTGAAATCACCTCCGACAGCGCTGGAGTCACGGCTTTATGTATCGTGGCAGCAAACGCTGTTGCTGTCAAGATAAATAAACCCGCTCTGCAGCTGAATGGCGTACCTGAAAACAAAAAAGTGGTTAACAATAAAAAACAAAGTATAAAAAAATTGCATACCTATAAAGCAAACATGATAAAAACATAACAATAAAACATTGCAGTATAGAATACAATAAAAAAGAGCAGAACAATAGAGAGAGAATAGAGAGAGAACAATAAAACGACAACTATTTTTCGTTTTTTTATTTTATATTTTTTTTGTGTTTTATTTTTTTAATTTTTTTTAATTTATTTTTTTTTACACTTTTTTTAGTAACTTTAACTTTTGTAACTGGTACCAGGTTTGGGTCTCTCAAAATGCGATGGCATCTTGGGAGACCCTGTGTTAGTGTGTCCTAGTCTGTGCAATGCTGTACCCTACGCTAATACTCAACTAGTGTATGGTAGCGTTCAAAACATTCACCAATGCAAAGACCAGTATTGTCAGGACAGGTGGGACAATAATACCAGGTGTCACGCCTATATCTATATTGCTGCAGACACAACATCTTTTTTGGGGGGCTCGTTGGGTAAGGGTACTCGGGAGGACATATTGAAAATGCCTCTCATGCAGCCGGCTTACTGCATTTGGTTGGGGATGGTGAGGTGGAGCACCGTCTGGAAACAGAAGGGCTCTGACGATCTCTTCCTGGAATTTAAGGAAGGATCCAGTCCGTCCTGAAGCTCTGTATAGCACATGAGCATTCAGCAAAGCCAATTGAAATAAATAGACACTTTTTCGTACCAGCGTCTGGCCTTACAGGCAACTAGGTACGGTGCCAACAACTGGTCGTTGAGGTCCACCCCTCCCATATTTTGGTTATATTCGTGGACACAGAGGGGTTTCTCCACAACACCAGTCACCGTAGTAATTTGGACCGTCAAGTCTGCATGAAGGGAGGTAAGAACGAAAACATTATCCCTCCATTTCATAGCGAGCAAATTATTATACTTCAAGCAGGCTCTCTCCCCCAGCCTAAGATGGGAATCTACAAGCCGCTGGGGAAATCCCCGGCGATTAGATCGCACGGTGCCACATGCTCCAATCTGATGATCAAAAAGGTGGCTAAAAAGTGGCACGCTCATGTAATAATTGTCCATGTACAAGTGGTACCCCTTTCTGAATAAGGGTGACACCAAGTCCCACACTATCTTGCCAGCGCTTCCTATGTAGTCAGGGCAGTTTGTCGGCTCTATGTGACTATCTTTGCCCTCGTAAACCATAAAACTACATGTATAGCCTGTGGCCCTGTCACAGAGCTTATACATCTTGACCCCGTATCTGGCACACTTGCTGGGAAGGTACTGTTTGAATGACAAGCGGCCAGAAAACTTAATCAGGGACTCATCAACGCAGACAACTTGATGGGGAGTAAACAAGTCTGCAAAACACTGGTTGAAGTGGTTTACGAGGGGCCGAATTTTGTAGAGCCAATCGTATTCAGGGTCTCCACGAGGACGACAGAGTTCATTGTCATTGAAGTGCATGAGCCGCAAAACGTGCTCATATCGTGCCCTGGTCATGGAGGCAGAGAACACGGGCACATGATAAATTTGGTCAGTGGACCAATATGACTGCAACTCACTCTTTTTTTTATGCCCATGTTGAGGGAAAGGCCCAGAAAGATATTAAATTCGGAGACCGTAATTGGTCTGCAATCTCTGGCAAGGGAGGACTGGGGAATAGTGGCGATGTGTTGACCAGCGTATAAATTGCTTTGGTCCACAATAGATCTATAGAGATCTTCGGTGAAAAACAGCGAATAAAAATCCAGTGGCGTAAACAACTGTTTCCACCTGAATTCCGGGTTGGCCAGTGAATGGGGGAAGTACGGGTGCTGCAGAGGTGGTGGGTTCCCAATTCGGATTGGCAAATGCAGCAGGAAGGGCACTATGGGCACAACGGGCCTGTGTTCGTCTTCTTGGTGGCAGCGGGACACTACTTGTGCTTGCCACCTCGCCAGCTTGAACTGCACTTACGGGTCTCGCCACGTCACCACGTGATACTGCAGTGCTGGATGTACGACCAGGGTGTACTAGGCCGCTGGTGCTTGCCAGTTCACCAGAAGGAATAGCGGCACTAGTACTTCTCTGCTCCATACGAGGGACCTGCGGTTCTTGCACTTCAAGGACAGAAGAAGAAGATTGGGGTCTGGTACGCCTGACCTTGGCAGGGACCACAACTCCGTCTTCAGGGCTATCTGTCATGGAGCCGCTGTCCTCTACAGGATCGTATTCTGAGCCTGAATCTGACAGATGAGTGACTTCCTCTTCACTATCTGTCATACTCAGAAACGTGTAGGCCTCTTCACTAGTGTACCTTCGATTTGCCATTTTGGGTTCTAAATTTGGGGGTACACTAGTGTGACTAACAGGCAAAAAAGCTCCTGACTGTTAGCGACTGATTCAAAACGCTACCAAAAAACTGTTAGCGATGCAGGGATCAGGCCTGACTCTGCGAACGCTGCAGTTATGTATGCTTAGTGTTTTGTAAGTGTCAGTGATCGATCGATACTGCACTTGGGTGGGCTGGGCTGGGCCGAGGGGCAAAACACAGGTGCTAGCAGGTATCTGGGCTGATACCGCTAACACTGTGTTTTTGGGAACCCTAAACTGCTGGGGACGCTAGTATAGATCTGATCGGATCAGATATTGATCCGTTCAGATACTATACCACTAAGGGAGGCGTATGCTGCGTGCGTAGGTGTTAGCGGTACTGGCGCTAACCTGCCGCTGCCTGGGGCAACGCAGACCTTATCTGACCCTAAAAACGTAACTTATATCACCGCCAGGCAATTAGGGGGTTAAACCTTTATTAGGAAATAAACGGCGGATGCCCTGAAACTATCATAAGCTATAAAAAACAAACTAACCAGTGTCACCCGTAACAGTTATACGGTGATAACTGGTGAAAGGGTTAACTAGGGGGCAATCAGGGGGTTAAAACCTTTAGTAGGTAGTATATGGGGGTCCCTGTCGCTATAAAACGCTGACGGCGAACCTATAGCGTCACCTGTGTCACTAATACAGCGATCAGAAAAACGATTGCTTAGTGACACTGGCGACGGGGGGTGATCAAGGGGTTAACCTTTATTAGGTGGGGTTAGGGACCTGGACCTAAAGGGGGTACCCTAGACCTAAAGGGGCTAACCCTAACTGCCCTAACACTTATAACTGTCACAAACTGACACCAATGCAAAAAAAAAACTGCTATTGGTATCAGTGTGACAGGGGGTACAGGGGGGTGAAAAGTGTGCCTGCGTGCTCTACTGTTAGTGTAGTGTTGGTGTAACTCACATTGATGTCTTCTCTCCTCGGCGCCGGAACGAAAGACCGGCTCGAGATGTGACATCACTTCCTCTGCCACTGTTTACATTACAGCAGCAGAGGAAGAATTTCATTCGCCGGGAGCGATCGCAAGGGGGTGGCCACGAATGGATGGCCTCCCCCTCACGTCTGATCGGCCGCGAACAAATGCCAGCCGCCTCTGGCACCGGGGGGTCTGATCGGACCCCCCGCCCGCGGGAGGCAGATCCCGTACGGGTATGTGATTCTGCCTGCCCGTGCCATTCTGCTGACATATATAGTCGTGAGGCGGTTGGCAAGTGGTTAAAGAGGACATGACCAAAGAATATGACTCTACTTTTTTTGGTTCTTTTGTGATTGCTAATTCTTCTTACTTGCAGATGAGTTCACCCCAACGCTCAGAGTCACAAAGATCTAAAGAAAGGTACGAGGTGACAACATGGGACATTTGGTGAAGAGAGTGCTTTACTGTTGTCTTTTTCTCACAATGGTTTGTTCCCTCGGCTGTTTTCCAGGAGCTGAAACCCTGAACACAAGCCCTCAGCCAAACATAATACCTAAGAGTCTCATATGGATTTTGGGTGGACCCCATGCCATTTTTTTTTAATTTTTGGCGTGGGGTTCCGCTTAAAATCCATCCCAGAACCAAAGGGCCTGGGATGGATTAGGGGGACCCCCACAGCATTTGTTTCTATTTCAGGCAAATTCAACAAAGTTTTTGTCATTAGAAGCCCGCTGACAGTTGATGACTGTGACTCGGGGACCACCTGTATATATATATATATATATATATATATATATATATATATATATATATATAATATATATTGTTTATTCAAGGATATTGGTGCTTGTCTTGTCACCAATCCACAATACCGCCCTTTCCACATTTCTAGGTGGTACACCACACCATTAGCTTGATTGTGGTTTGGTGACATTATTAACCATTTGCCAACCGCCTAATGCAGATATACTGCGGCAGAATGGCACGGGCAGACAAAATCATGTACCTGGGCGGTCGGCTTGGTTAGGGGAGAGGTCCATGCTGAGGGAGAGGCCACTCATTCGTGGCCACCCCCTCACGATCGCTCCCAATGAATGACAATCTTCCTCTGCCTCCGTAATGTAAACAGCAGCAGAGGAAGTGATGTCATCTCTCCTCGAGTCGGTCTTTTCGTTTGGGCGCCGAAGAGAGAAGACATCTCAGTAAGTGCACAACACACACACATACAGTAGAATACTCTAGGCACACTTTTCACCCCCCGATCACCCCCCGATCACCCCCCTGTACCCCCTGTCACAGTGACACCAAGAGCAGTTTTTTTTTCTGATTATTGTATTGGTGTCAGTTTGTGACAGTTATAAGTGATAGGGCAGTTAGTGGTAACCCCCCTTAGGTCTAGGATACCCCCCTAACCCACCCTATTAAAGTTTTAACCCCTTGGTCACCCCCCATCGCCAGTGTCACTAAGCGATCGTTATTCTGATCGCTGTATTAGTGTCACTGGTGACGCTAGTTAGGGAGGAAAGTATTTAGGTTCGCTGATAGCTTTTTATAGTGTCAGGGACCCCCATATACTACCTAATAAAGGTTTTAACCCCCTGATTGCCCCCTAGTTAACCCTTTCACCAGTGATCACCGTATAACTGTTACGGGTGATGCTGGTTAGTTCCTTTGTTTTTTATAGTTTCAGGGCACCCGCCGTTTATTACCGAATAAAAGTTTAGCCCCCTGATTGTCCCATGGTGATATAAGTTACTTTTTAGGGTCAGATAAGGTCTGCGTCATCCCAGGCAGCGTCAGGTTAGCGCCAGTACCGCTAACACCCACGCATGCACCATATACCTCCCTTAGTAGTATAGTATCTGAACAGATCAATATCTGATCCGATCAGATCTATACTAGCGTCCCCAGCAGTTTAGGGTTCCCAAAAACGCAGTGTTAGCAGGATCAGCCCAGATACCTGCTAGCACCTGCGTTTTGCCCCTCGACCCAGCCCAGCCCAGCCCACCCAAATGCAGTATCGATCGATCACTGTCACTTACAAAACACTAAACACACATAACTGCAGCGTTCGCAGAGTCAGGCCTGATCCCTGCATCGCTAACAGTTTTTTGGTAGCGGTTTGAATCAGTCGCTGACAGTCAGGAGCTTTTTTGCTTGTGAGTCTCACTAGTGTACCCCTAAATTTAGAGCCCAAAATAGCAAATCGAAGGTACACTAGTGAAGAGGCCTACACATTTCTGAGCATGACAGATAGTGAAGAGGAAGTCACTCACCTGTCAGACTGAGGCTCAGAATACGATCCTGTAGACGTGTGGTATCCCCATACTCAGGAGAAGCAGCTAAATGTATTTTGGGGTGCAATTCCACATATGCCCAGGCCTGTGTGAGCAATATATCATTAAGTGACAACTTTGTGCAAAAAAAAAAATAAATTGTCACTTTCCCGCAACTTGTGTCAAAATATAAAATATTCCATGGACTCAACATGCCTCTCAGCAAATAGCTTGGGGTGTCTACTTTCCAAAATGGGGTCATTTGGGGGGGTTTTGTGCCATCTGGGCATTTTATGGCCTTCAAAACTGTGATAGGTAGTGAGTAGTGAAATCAAAATTTTACGCCCTTAGAAATCCTGAAGGCGGTGATTGGTTTTCGGGGCCCCGTACGCGGCTAGGCTCCCAAAAAGTCCCACACATGTGGTATCCCCATACTCAGGAGAAGCAGCTGAATGTATTTTGGGGTGCAATTCCACATAGGCCCATGGCCTGTGTGAGCAATATATCATTTAGTGACAACTTTTTGTAATTTTTTTTTTTTTGTCATTCAATCACTTGGGACAAAAAAATTAATATTCAATGGGCTTAACATGCCTCTCAGCAATTTCCTTGGGGTGTCTACTTTCCAAAATGGGGTCATTGGGGGGGTTGTACTGCCCTGCCATTATAGCACCCCAAGAAATGACATAGGCAGTCATAAACTAAAAGCTGTGTAAATTCCAGAAAATGTACCCTAGTTTGTAGACGCTATAACTTTTGCGCGTAAACCAATAAATATACGCTTATTGACATTTTTTTTACCAAAGACATGTGGCCGAATACATTTTGGCCTAAATGTATGACTAAAATTGAGTTTATTGGATTTTTTAATAACAAAAAGTAGAAAATATCATTTTTTTTCCAAATTTTCAGTTTTTTTCCGTTTATAGCGCAAAAAATAAAACCTGCAGAGGTGATCAAATACCATCAAAAGAAAGCTCTATTTGTGGGAAGAAAAGAACGCAAATTTCGTTTGTGGAACAGCATTGCATGACCGCGCAATTAGCAGTTAAAGCGACGCAGTGCCAAATTGGAAAAAGTACTCTGGTCAGGAAGGGGGTAAATCCTTCCGGGGCTGAAGTGGTTAAGAGTGGCATTGTTATGCAAGTGACAATCTGGTATTAGATCGGTCAGTCCTTTGTCACAAGTTGGTGAGAAGGACTTACCTCACACCCCCCATCCCCTAACACAAATCCTTCTCCTCCCAACATAATCCTTTCTCCACGTCTAGCACAAATCCTCTCCCATTAATCACCCCTCCTAACACAAATCTTCTTTATCCCCCTCCCCAAATCCCCCCTTTACCAGAACAAATAATTTTTGACCCACCCACCCTCATCCCCAAATCACCCCTCCCAACACAACTTCTCATCTCAGAACATATCCTTCCAACACAAATCCTCCTTCCCACAAATCCCCCTCCTAGCACAAATCCTCTCCCCATTTCTAGCACAATTCCTATGCCCTCTCAAACCTTTTTTCCCCTCTTCAAATCCCCCATTGCAAATCCTCTTTCCCCAGTCCCTCCTCACAGCACATATCCTTTCAGCACTTCTAGCATGACCCCCAACCATCCTAGATTTGGTGGGACCTTCCTGAGATTTGAACAAAATCCTGATGTCCCACAATACTGTTCTAAGTCCCAGAGCCAGATCCCAGAACATGTTCCAGCACTTGGCTCCTCCAACCTGACTGGCAGAGGTGCGTTAGTGTGGGCATCCAGGGAACATGCCCATCATCTTTTGTAGGGTGCCTGTGGATTCAGATGCCATGATGTCTCTCTGGCACCTGGCATTTCTTTGTAGGGGAAGGAGGATACACGTGCTGAGGGTCCTTTTGAAGGCGAAGGGGGGTTGGGGGAGGAGAGACTATAAATCCAAACCCCCTTTCTAGTATAAGTTCTTTCCTCTCCCAAAGCACCCCCAGCACATCCTCCCCTCAAATCACTCCTCGCATGAAACTTTGTTAGCTGCAACTTTGCCGGCCCCTGTGCTTTCCCTTTCCCATTCACTGTCTTCTCCACCTTCCCAAACACTGTTTTCTCTCAGCTTGCACAGACCTCGGATCAGTGTGGGTTCATGCACAGTGTCCCTCCCTCCTGACTCCTCCTCATGGCCTGTGTAAATTAAATCACCAGAGTTGGATTGCTGCCATAGAGGGGGTGAGCGTGTGAGGCAAAAGATGTAGGACAGGCGTGACATGTGCCCATGCTAGCGTACCCATATTAGAAGGGTTAGTGGAGCCGAGTGGGTTAGTGTGGGCACCCAGGGAACATGCCCAGCATCTCTTGTGGGGTGCCAGACACATGATGTCCCCCTCTACGGCAGCTGTTATTTCTTTGGAGGAGGATATTGTTGTAATGTACACATACGGTACAATAGATACTGTAAATTCCTTTCATTAAATTTGTTTAATCCGTTCCATTTGTTTTCGGAATTCGTATTCTAATCGATTCGAAAAGTTTTCAAATCAATTTTGAATAGTTTTTGAATTTCCAAACAGAATAAAATAGAATAGAAAAAAAAAGAATAGAATATAATAGAGTAAAACAGAACAAAATAGGATAGAAAATAATCTATTCCAATAGAATGGAATAGAATAAAAAAAGAATAGAATGAAATAGATTATAACCATCTTCTGAAATTCTAATAGAGAACAATAGAATTAAAAAACAATACAATAGAATAGAAATAATATAACCATTTTCCAAAATTCAAATAGAATCAATTCGAATTTGAATAGAATAGAAAAGAATAGAGTAGAATATAATAGAAAATAACACAATGGTATAGAAAAAACAGCATAGAATATAATAGAATGAATATAACCATCTTCCTATTATAATCTATTTGTTTCTATTCTATTCAAATTCAAATTGATTCTATTAGAATTTTGGGAAATGGTTATATTCTATTATATTCTATTGTTTTTTTAATTGTATTCTTTTTCTGTTTATTCTATTCTATTCTAATTTCGGAAGATGGTTATATTCTATTCTATTGTTTTTTTCTATACTATTCTGTTATTTTCTATTCTATTCTTTACTATTCTATTCAAATCGATTCTATTTGAATTTTGGGAAATGGTTATATTCTTTCTATTCTATTGTTTTTTTTTTTCATTTATTTATTTTCTATTCTATTATAGCCTATTCTATTCTCTTTTTTCTTTTCTATTCTATTCTTATGTATTCAATTTGAAATTTGAATTTCAAAAGATGGTTATATTCTATTATTCTAGTCTTTTGGTTTCTGTTATATTCCAGTCTATTCTATTCTTTTAATTTCTGTTATATTCTTTTCTATTATTTTTTTCTATTCTATTCCTTTATTTTCTATTCTACTTTATTCTCTTTGGAAATTCAAAAACGATTTGAATTCGAAAACTATTTGAAAACAATTAGAATTTCGTCTGAATTTTTTATCGTTATTTCGGATTCGTTTAAATTCAGTACTATTGTAATGCGGAAATTCGGATACATACAAATTTCTGAAAAAAAAAAAAAAAACAAGCCGCACATGTCTAAGCAGTAACCAGCAGCAATAACAATTGTAAGCTGCAAGTTCTGGGGTAAGAATTTTAAGAAATCATTTCCTGGGGAATGTTTATTTTATTGTACTCTAAATTAAAACCACTTGATGGTGTTGAAAGCACGGAGTATTGATATCCTCCCAGAACTGCCCCCCTGCTGCGCCGTGCACCCAGCGCGCACTGCGATCGCTTTTTTCTCCTTCGGACACAGTTGATCACAGATTGGAGTAAAGGGCCAATCAAAGTGTCCCTTTAGCACATGATTAGCTGTGTCCAATCACAGCTGATCATGATTTAAACACACTTGCTGGTTATCGGCATTCCTTTCCCCTGTGCTATCACAACGCCAGGAGAGGAGAGCTGGTAACCGGCAAGTGTGAAAGGGGACAACTTCACTGATAACCAGACGATTAATCATCAGTGTCCTGATTATCAGTGCAGCCCTAACAGTGCCCATCAGTGCTGCCTATCAGTGCCCATCAGTGCTGCCTATAAGTGCCATCAGTGCTGCCTATCAGTGCCCATCAGTGCTGCCTATCAGTGCCCATCAGTGCTGCCTATAAGTGCCATCAGTGCTGCCTATCAGTGCCCATCAGTGCTGCCTATCAGTGCCCATCAGTGCTGCCTATCAGTGCCCATCAGTGCTGCCTATCAGTGCCCATCAGTGCTGCCTATCAGTGCCCATCAGTGCTGCCTATAAGTGCCATCAGTGCTGCCTATCAGTGCCCATCAGTGCTGCCTATCAGTGCCCATCAGTGCTGCCTATCAGTGCCCATCAGTGCTGCCTATCAGTGCCCATCAGTGCTGCCTATCAGTGCCCATCAGTGCTGCCTATCAGTGCCCATCATTGAAGTGGAAAAATGTAACTGTTTGCAAAATTGTATAAAAGAAACCAAGAAAAGCTTTTTTTTTAATTTAATTTAATTTAATTTTCTTTTTTCATTTGTTTAGCAAAATATAAAAAAAGAAGCGGTGATTAAATACCACCAAAGAAAGCTCTATTTGTGTAAAAAAAATGATAAAAATGTCATGTGGGTACAGTGCTGCACCGGGCAGCAAGTTCCATTATAAATAATGTAGCCCTATGTGTTATATATACAGGATAGGATTTTCTACACAGCGCACTACGTGACAGGACGGATGTATGAGTCTGCAGAGAAAGCCCGCTGTCCTCTCTCACCTGTATAAATAATATCTTACTCAGTCCGGGGCCCCCCAGAGGAGAAAACTAGAATGACGCCACTGAGAAGTCACTTTTCCTGCTGTTCAGGATTGGCAGAGCCTTTCTAGTAAATGGGGGTTTAATGTCATGTTCAGGGCAGGACTTGGGGTGATGGGGGCCCCTGGGCTTCAGTCACTTTCGGGCCTTACCATTCTATACATTACCTTAAACCTTTCATTTTCTTTTAAGCTCGCCACTCTGATACCGTCTATCCGCCATTACATCACTGTCTAATGCAGACAGGTTTTCTCAACAGCAGTAAACGAGGCGCTACGTAACTGCCAATAACCAATCAGCAAACCTCAAGATAAGAGTTCAAGGAATTTTAAGGAAAAAAACTATTTAAGGAAAAAAACTTACATTTAAATGCTCATCAATGCAGCCTTATCAGTGTCCATCTGCAGCCTTGTCCAGTGTCATTGCAGCCTTGCAGCCTTGTCAGTGTCATTTGCAGCCTTGTCAGTGTCATTTGTAGCCTTATCAGTGTCATTTGCAGCCTTATCAGTGTCTATCTGCCGCCTTGTCCATATAATTTGCAGCCTTACCCAGTCTGCAGTTAAACTGCAGTGACTTGTCAGTGTCACTGCAGTATAAATATAGCGCCGCCGAGATCACAGAGCTGGTCCTGTGTATCTTGGCTCCTGTCGGCTTTTCTCGGCTCCTCTCACAGTCCCGCCCTATGATGGACATAACACAAGTCCAATGGCGGGACTGGGCGTGACTGTGAGCGGAGCCGAGCGCCATCATACATAGGCGAGTGTACTCGGATAGCTCCGCTCACAGTCACACCCAGTCCCTGTGTTATGTCCATCATAGGGCGGGACTGGACGTGATTGTGGGCGGAGCTGAGTGCCGACATACATAGGCGAGTGTACTCGGATAGTTCCGCGCACAGTCATGCCCAGTCCCTGTGTTATGTCCATCATAGGGTGGGACTAGGCGTGATTGTGGGTGGAGCCGAGGGCCGACATACATAGGCGAATGTACTCGGATAGTTCCACGCACAGTCATGCCCAGTCCCTGTGTTATGTCCATCAGAGGGCGCGACTAGGCGTGACTGTAAGCGGAGCCAAGCGCCGACATACATAGGCGAGTGTACTCGGATAGCTCCACTCACAGTCACGTCCAGTCCCTGTGTTATGTCCATCATAGGGCAGGACTAGGTGTGACTGTAAGCGGAGCCAAGCGCCGACATACATAGGCGAGTGTACTCGGATAGCTCCACTCACAGTCACGTCCAGTCCCTGTGTTATGTCCATCATAGGGCGGGACTAGGCGTGACTGTAAGCGGAGCCAAGCGCCGACATACATAGGCGAGTGTACTCGGATAGCTCCACTCACAGTCACGTCCAGTCCCTGTGTTATGTCCATCATAGGGCAGGACTAGGCGTGACTGTAAGCGGAGCCAAGCGCCGACATACATAGGCGAGTGTACTCGGATAGCTCCGCTCACAGTCACGCCCAGTCCCTGTGTTATGTCCATCATAGGGCGGGACTAGGCGTGACTGTAAGCGGAGCCAAGCGCCGACATACATAGGCGAGTGTACTCGGATAGCTCCGCGCACAGTCATGCCCAGTCCCTGTGTTATGTCCATCATAGGGCGGGACTAGGCGTGATTGTGGGTGGAGCCGAGGGCCGACATACATAGGCGAGTGTACTCGGCTAGTTCCGCTCACAGTCATGCCCAGTGTCTGTGTTATGTCCATCATAGGGCGGGACTAGGCGTAGCTGTGGGCGGAGCCAAGCACCGACATACATAGCCGAGTGTACTCAGCTAGTTTTGCTCACAGTCACGTCCAGTCCCTGTGTTATCTCCATCATAGGGCGGGACTAGGCGTGACTGTGGGCGGAGCCGAGCGCTGACATACATAGGTGAGTGTACTTGGCTAGCTCCGCTCACAGTCACGGCCAGTCCCTGTGTTATGCCCATCAGAGGGCGCGACTAGGCGTGACTGTAAGCGGAGCCAAGCGCCGACATACATAGGCGAGTGTACTCGGATAGCTCCACTCACAGTCACGTCCAGTCCCTGTGTTATGTCCATCATAGGGCAGGACTAGGTGTGACTGTAAGCGGAGCCAAGCGCCGACATACATAGGCGAGTGTACTCGGATAGCTCCACTCACAGTCACGTCCAGTCCCTGTGTTATGTCCATCATAGGGCAGGACTAGGCGTGACTGTAAGCGGAGCCAAGCGCCGACATACATAGGCGAGTGTACTCGGATAGCTCCGCTCACAGTCACGCCCAGTCCCTGTGTTATGTCCAATATAGGGCGGGACTAGGCGTGACTGTGGGCGGAGCTGAGCGCCGTCATACATAGGCGAGTGTACTCCGATAGCTCCGCTCACAGTCACGGCCAGTCCCTGTGTTATGCCCATCATAGGGCGGGACTAGGCGTGACTGTGGGCAGAGCCGAGCGCCAACATACATAGGCGAGTGTACTCAGATAGCTCCGCTCACAGTCACGCCCAGTCCCTGTGTTATGTCCATCATAGGGCAGGACTAGGCGTGATTGTGGGCGGAGCTGAGCGCCGACATATATAGGCGAGTGTACTCGGCTAGTTCCGCTCACAGTCATGCCCAGTCCCTGTGTTATGCCCATCATAGGGCGGGACTAGGCGTGATTGTGGGTGGAGCCGAGGGCCGACATACATAGGCGAGTGTACTCGGCTAGTTCCGCTCACAGTCATGCCCAGTGTCTGTGTTATGTCCATCATAGGGCGGGACTAGGCGTAGCTGTGGGCGGAGCCAAGCACCGACATACATAGCCGAGTGTACTCAGCTAGTTTTGCTCACAGTCACGTCCAGTCCCTGTGTTATCTCCATCATAGGGCGGGACTAGGCGTGACTGTGGGCGGAGCCGAGCGCTGACATACATAGGTGAGTGTACTTGGCTAGCTCCGCTCACAGTCACGGCCAGTCCCTGTGTTATGCCCATCATAGGGCGGGACTAGGCGTGACTGTGGGCGGAGCTGAGCACCGACATACATAGGCGAGTGTACTCGGATAGCTCCGCTCACAGTCACGCCCAGTCCCTGTGTTATGTCCATCATAGGGCGGGACTAGGAGTGACTGTGAGCGGAACTAGCCGAGTGTAGCCGAGTACACTCGGCTGGGGCCCATGGGGCCCCCTATTGGGTGGGGCCCATGGGCTTGAGCCCAGTCAAGCCCAATGATAAGTCCGGCCCTGGTCATGTTGATTACACAAAAACAGCTTTTCTAATGGAAGAGCCTTTTAGATCCCTGAATAATCTCTTCATTAACCTGCCTTGGTTTGGAAGATGGGGCGGCTTTTGATATGTAAAATATCTGATGGAAACCAGAGACCCCGAATCATCAGTTGTGTGCCCCTTCCCTGCACATTGGGTTTAGGATCAGGGTGAAGTTGGCCATACATACAAAGATTTAGTCTGTTCAGACTGTGGGTGTCCATCCATGATAAATAATACAGATGGATACATTTCCCCCGGCAGCCAGCACCTGAAGATGTCACAATACCTAAATAGTGACTGTGGCTGATTGGAAAGAATGTTACCCTGTCTCCATACATGTTTTACTCAAAGGATATTGGGAGGAGTGGTGCCAACAGGGCTGCTCACCCATTAAACTTCAACCAGTTCATCAGCAACTGGGCAAAATTCACTCTGTGTATGGCCAGGTTAGATAGAGATGTGTTGTGTCTGCCCCACCCCCACCGCTGACAGCTGGAATTGTTCTTCATTATAAAAGGACTGTCCGGTGTCTCTCTTTGAGGACTGGTTTACACCACTTGCGGTGTGGGAAAGGTGCGTTTCTGCGCCCATTTCCTGCACTGCGGGGGAACGCGCTGCCTCTTGCAGATGCCGGTGTGCACCATTAATTCTTAATGCCAGTCTCACGCATTTCCTGGGATCATTCACAGCCACTAAATCGCATAGTACCACAGTACCACAGTACCACGCAGTTTGGTGTGACACAAATTTAAAAGTCGTGCCTGCCGTACTTTTTGCTTGTTCTTGCACGCTTGGCAGCCTGTTGAAATTAACGGTTTGCTGAAAATGTGCAATGTGGGAACATCCAAAACTGCACGCACTCAGACATACCTGTTATGGTGGGAACCGGTGCCTAGTCTGATGTTTGGACTTCTAATAAAAAAACATTTAAATACACATTATCCACTTACCTACCGGGCACTTTCACCCGCTTCCCGCCCAGGACAATGTTCAGCTTTCAGCGCTGTCACACTTTGAATGACAATTACGCGGTCATACAACACTGTACACAGATGACAATTTTATCTTTTTTTACCACAAATAGAGATTTCTTTTGGTGGTATTTGATCACCTCTGGGGGGGGGGGGGGGGGGGTTATTTTTTGCTAAACAAACAAAAAAAGACCAAAAATTTTGAAAAAAATGAATAAATAAATTTCATAGTTTGTTATAAAATTTTGAAAACAGGTAATTTTTTTCCTTCACTTATGTGCACTAATAAGGCAGCACTGACGGGCACTGATAGGTGGCACTTGTGGGCACTGAGAAGAGGCACAGATAGGCAGCAGTGATGGGCACTGATAGGCTGCAGTGATGGGCATTGATAGGAGGCACAGATAGGCAGCAGTGATGGGCACTGATAGGTAGCACTGATGGGCACTGACAATCAGGACACCGAAAATCAGTGCCAATGTCCCTGTAACACAAGCCGGTTATCGGCTCTCCATCTCTCCTCACGATGTCACGTGAGGAAAGAAAAAACGGTAACCACTTGTGTTTACATCCTGTGATCAGCTGTCATTGGCTGACATCTGATCACATGGTAAAGGGCCTGTGATTGGCACCCCAATCTGTGATCAGCTGAGTGCTGCAGACTCGGCAATCACAGAGCGTGCAGCCCGAGCGCCACCGGGGGGGGGATGACGGGAGGAAGTCAATAGACACCCGCTCGGCAATGATGTACGATGTACGTCGGCAGAATGGCACGGTTGGGCAAATGGGCATACAGGTACGTCCCATTGAATTTCCTGCCGTGCCATTGCGTGCGCCTTGGCCGGGAGCTCCGTGAGTCGGGTCGCGGGTCCCACAGACTTGATTGCCTCGGGATACCCGCGATTGCCTCATGGAGAGGAAGAACGAGGAGATGCTGATGTAAACAAACATCTCCCCGTTCTGCCTAGTGACACTGTCACTGATCTCTGCTCCCTGTCATCGGAGCAGAGATCAGTGACATGTCACAGCTAGCCCATCCCCCCTACAGTTAGAAAACACTCCCCAGTACTGACTTAACCCCTCCCAGCCCCCTACTGGTTAACCCCTTCACTGCCAGTGTCATTTACACAGGAATCAATGCATTTTTATAGCACCGATTGCTGTATAAATGACAATGATCACAGAAATGTGTCAAAAATGTCTGATGTGTCAAGGACATTGGTTTGGTGGCTGTGGAAGGCAATCAATGGGTTAAATGGGCCTAACAAGTGTATATGTGCTGGTTGTACTCACACACAATCTGGCTGGCTTTCCTGATCGGAAGAAACCGGCCAGATCCCTTGTGTTCTGTTTAGAAACACTCAGTTCTGTCCTGTGATTGGCCAACAGCTGTTCAGCAGGTATACAGCCAATATCATAAGCTGTAACCTGCTGAGAGATTTGTGTCCAAATCACACCAAAGGACAGTAGGGGGTGCACAGTGTGCCTGAAAACCAGGATGTAAAAGCCGCAACCATCCTGTACATCGCTTAGCCTGGAGCCGCTACTCGGCCGCAGCAAGTCTTTGAGCAAATTGTTTATTTGCTAATATGTTTCAGTTTATTGCATCTTCCCGTTAACAGCACTTCCTGTTGCCGGCTGACAATGCTTAGCTGCCACCTTGATGATGACACATATGTCCTGTGTCCAAGACACGTAGGGGAGGGGCCAGGATGGAGCGTTAGGCAGCGGTAGCTGTTGGTGTTGGGACAGATGCAATATTCTCGCTGTTTTACCCATCCACATGCTTGATTTGGAGCGGTGCACCGTGAGAATGTGAGTACCCCATTCGGGGGAGAGTTTTATCAGATTTTGGAATAAAAAATGTAAAACGTTATTACACTATATGGTTCTTTCTTCTTATCCATCGATCGTTCCCGTGCTGGAGCCTGTGATTCTGCGATCCGCACAGAGCCCGGGGTGGATGAAAAGCATTCTCTGACTTTGTTTAGTAACTTAGTCGCATTCTCTGAGGTGAGCGCATTACCTTGGGGGGTCACCTATATTCCACCATCACATGACCTGTCACACGTGGAGAGATATATAAGCACGATTGAATATACCATCATTGAAGATCTCACATCAGCACTTTTATTATCTATGTGCAGGACTTTTATTTATATGTTCATTATATATTTATGTAGTTCAATAAGGACTATTATGTAGATGAATTGTGTGGCACTAAAGCACTTTGCAGTTTGTTTGGCACTTTTTGGTATCCATTTGTACCTATGATGTATATCTAAAGCAAATGTGGTTTCATTGGATTGATATTATGTGTGGAACTTGTATTGTTTGCTTATGCACATAATATTTATCAGCTTTAATGCGACTATTTCTTTTTTTTTCACAATTAAAGGTTTTATTTCAGCTTAGGAAAACTTACAATGAACAAAAACGTGTAGGAGTCATACATAAAGAGTAGGTTGACATTAGTCATCATGAGTTGACAATAAACTTAGTACAATGAGTTAGTGATCTTTAAGATCAGAAGGGTTCAGGTGAATGATAAAATAAAATGAGAAACAAAATATATAAAGGAGAAAGGTTAAGAGAGGGGGGATAAGAGGGGGGGAGGGGGGTTGGGGGGGGTAAGAAAAAGGAGGGGTGGAGTAGCCTTGAAAGTTATGCATAACATATTATCTACAATGCATTGAAAACAGGGAAATGCAAATACATAAGGACTTGGGCTAAAATTATCTTCGCAAAGCATGTTTTAAAGGAAACAAAAGTGTAAGGTGCACAAATAGATCAGCCAGTGAGTAAATGGTATTCAGCCGACAGAGTGAACAGCAGCCATAGTTGCCATGTCTTGTTGAAATTATCGCTATTTTCTCTTTTCATGGCTGCTATTTCTTCCATCTTGTATATGTATTGTATTCTGTCTAACCATTCTCTGACCTTTTATACTCTTGTGGATTTCCAGTATAGGGGAATGAGGGTTTTAGCTGCCAGCAATAAGTGTCTGGAAAGTGATTTTTTGTACTTACTTAGAGTAAGAGGGTTAAGGCTAATCAGACATGCAGCTGCATTAAGTTCAAGTTTCGTTTCAGTGATGTGTTTAATCCACTTTTTAATTTCTTCCCAAAAGGCAGAAACCGGGGGGCATCCCCACCATATATGTAAAAGCGTACCTAAGTGTTTGTTACATCTCCAACAGGTGTCTGATGTTGCAGCGAACCACCTCCTGGCTGTCTGCGGAGTGAAATACCACTGAGTGAGTAGTTTGTAGGAAATCTCCTGGTATTTAGAGCTCAATGAGCATTTGTGCGTTAGAATGCATGCCTTTTCCCATTGTTTTTCTGTAATTGTGATTCCTAAGTCTCTTTCCCAGTTCTCTTTGTGTTTACATTTTTCTGTAAGTGGAGTTTGAGACAACCATGAATAAGCTAAAGAGGTGGTGTTTGGTACATGAGACCTTTTGAGACATAGGTTTTCTAAGTGCGTCATGGGAAGGCAGTAGTTTGTTCTGTGCTTACTATTTACCAAGAAGTCTTTCAGTTGTATGTAAAACCACAGGCCAGGAAATGAGCCTTCCCACTCTGATTGCAAGGTTTCAAATGATTTAACCTTTGAACCCACCAAGCATTGTGTGGCAAGTAGATGTTGGATTTTTTGGCGATGTAAACCTGGAAGAAAGTCAGGGTTATTGGTAATGGGAGTTAGGGGACCTGGTTTATATGTGGTAGCTATTTTGTGCCAGATATTGAGTGTGTTTGCGATTAGAGGGTGGTTTATTTTCTTGTTTGTTTTAGAGTATAAGGACCAGGGGTAGAAGATAAGTTGATGGGTAGCTAAATAATTTTCTAACAATACCCAATCTTTATTATATCCATGGCAATGCCAGTCTATAATTCTTGTAATGTGGGAGGCGTAGTGGTATTTTTTGAGGTCTGGCAGACCTATACCACCTCTGCTTTTAGGTAGTGTGAACATTCTGAAGTTAGTTCTGGGTTTTTTCCCTGCCCAAAGGAAGCTTCTTTGTGTTTTAAGGAGTTTGCGGAAAAAGGAATCTGGGATTTTAATAGGGAGTGCATTAAAAAGGTAAAGCAGCCGGGGAAGGACTGTCATCTTCAGGATTGATGCTCTGCCGAACCAAGAAAACATTTTTGATGTCCTTCTATTGAGATCTCTAGTTATATTGGCTAGAAGGGGTTTATAATTGGCGGAATAGAGTGATTCTATATTACTAGTTAGATTTATCCCCAGGTATTTGAGTGATGATTGATCCCACTTGTAAGAGTAATTATCTTTCATTAATTTTAATTGGTCTGGGGGAAGGTTAATATTAAGGGCTTTAGATTTTGATTGATTTATCTTGAAATTAGAAATATATCCGAAGATTTCAAATAATTTTTTGAGGTTCGGAACAGAGGTGTGGGGATGTGTGATTAAAAAACAGGAGGTCATCTGCATAGGCGGCGGTTTTGTATTCTTTCTTACCTACTGTGAATCCCTGAATGTCTTTATTTAGGTTAATCGATCTAATTAATGGTTCTAGGGAGATAATAAAAAGAATAGGGGAAAGGGGGCAGCCTTGGCGAGTGCCGTTACTTATGTTTATGGGGTCAGATAGGACATTACTGATTTTAATTTTAGCTTGTGGGCTTCGGTAGAGAGCTGAGATCCATGAGAGCATGTTTGCATTTAGTCCTATATAGAAACATGTGGACAGCATGTAATCCCAGGAGACTCTATCGAAGGCCTTTTCGGCATCAGTCGATCACAGGAGGCCTTTCGTTTTGGAGTTCTGGGCAAAATAAATAAGGTTCAGTGCTTTAGTGATATTGTCTCTGGCTTCCCTCCCTGGCATAAACCCTACCTGATCTGGGCCAATGATGTTGTTTAATATGGGTTTTAATCTGTTTGCCAGAATTTTTGCTAGTAGCTTGAGATCCACATTCAAGAGTGAAATGGGCCTATAGTTTGAGCACTAAGTAGGATCTTTGTCCTGTTTGGGCACTACCGCTATATGTGCCATAAGAAAGGAATTGGAGTTGTGGTTATTTATTGCTAGATAATTGAAAGCAGATAGGAGGGGTTTGGTAAGTAGGTGGGGGTACGTTTTATAATATTGAGAAGTGAAGCCATCAGGGCCTGGTCTTTTCCCCGATTTTAGGTCTTTAATGGCAACTATTATTTCATTCATATTAATGGGTTCCTCTAAGTTGTTTGATTCTGCTAATGTGAGAGATGGAATTTTGCTGTTTCTTAGGAATTCTTGAATCACTTCTTGTTTGGGAAGCGTTTAATGGGAGGGTTTGTGTTGATCTGGGAGGTTGTACAGTTTGGAGAAGAATGAGTGGAAGAGCTTGGCTATTTCTGTGGAGTTATGTTTGGGGGTTCCCGCTTTGTATTTTATGGAGTGTATATGACCCGCTAGTGTTGCCTCTTTAAGGGCTCTAGCTAATTGTTTTCCGCTTTTGTCTCCATGTTCGTAGAAAATACTTCTTTTGAAGAATAAGGCTTTTTTCATTCTCAAATCTAGTATTTCTTTCAGGGATTTTCTGCATTGTGTTAATTCTGTTTCTAGTTTGATCGAGAGGGATTGTTTGTGTTGTAGTTCTAGTTTGGCAATTTGAAGGGATAGTCTATGAATCTCTGCCTCTCTATCCCTTTTTTTTCTCGCACCCCATTTTATAAGCTCCCCTCTGACAACGCACTTATGAGCTTCCCAGTTGTTTAATGGGTTTGCGTCTAATTCAATGTTGTTTTTGAAGTAGTTGTTAATGGTGGTGTAAATTTCATCTTTTATGTTTTGGTCGGTCAGGAGAGAGGCATTAAGTCTCCAATTGAAGGTGGAATGTTTGGGTGGAGAGAAAGACAGTGTGATAGCTGTGGGGACATGATCTGAGAGAGAGATAATTCCTATTTCAGCGGCTGACAGTTTAGTGAGATCTCTTTGAGATAAGAAAATCAGGTCTATTCTTGAATAGCATTTATGTGGTGAGGAGAAAAAGGAAAAGTCCTTTTCTATAGGGTGTGTGGATCTCCATGTATCTACGAGAGATAAGGAGTGTAGGAGAGTTTTTATTCTTTTGAGGGTCTTATAGACTACTGAGGTCTGTCCTGTGGAGGTATCTTTAAGTGGGGAGAGTGGGATGTTAAAGTCTCCTCCCAGGATGATACATCCTTCAGAAAACCATTTAAGCTTATCTATAATTTTGCGGCAAAACGGGATATGTGCCGTGTTTGGAAAATAGACTTTGGCTAATGTGACAGGGGAACCCTCCCATGTGCCCTTTAGGAAGATATAGCGTCCTTCCACATCTATAAGCTGTTGTATTTCAAAAGGAGAATCTTTGTTGATTAAAATGGAAACCCCTTTTGTTTTGGCCAAGGGATTAGTAGCGTGATAGGCCTTTGTGAAGACATTGTCGGTGAGTCTGGGGATTTGTTTGTTCTTAAAGTGAGTTTCTTGTAGGAAAACGAAGAAGGTTCTAACCTTTTTTAGTTCTTTCAGCAATTTTGACCTCTTTTCTGGTATGTTAAGGCCGTTTACATTGTGAGATATAACGGTAGGAGTTTTCCCTAAGAATGCGTATGTCATGTTACTGCTGTTTTACAGATGAGTAGAAATATGTTAATTCTTCAAATAATATTTGAGAAAGTTTTTTAGGGATAGGAGGATGTTGTTTAGGGAAAGAAAAAAGGAAAAAAAAAAGGGGGGGAGTGTGAGGGGAGGTTTAGGTAAGAAAGAAAAGGTGGGGGTTTTAAGGTAAGTGGGAGGGGGGTGTATTGAGTATTGCTCTGAAATCCACCTAAAGGGTGGAGAGCCAATTAGTGTCTGGTTTCCCGGCACTAATTAGTACTCTAGAGGAGTAGTGGGAGGTGCGTTAGTGGTGTGCAATCTTAACAGTAATTGTTAGTTGTTAGACCAACAAAAACATGTATTATAAACTTGATGTAAGAATTAAAGTAGATCTCGAATGTGACCGAGGGGCCTGGTGGTTTTATGTATAGATTGAAAGGTGTTACTCTGAGACCATTATAATGTTATATAAAAACTTATCAATCTTATTTAGCATAAAATCTTATTAGAGAAATGAATCTATAATATAAACCAAAGAAACTCCTCATATATGACTGGTGTAACGAGTATAATACATTTAGAGAGTAAACCTCTAAAACAATTAGAAAAAAAAGGAGAGATGAATGCATACTGCTTAGCATTGATAAAGGCTATCTCTATCTAATGAAGATTGATGCGAAATGAGCATTCTTGTATAAGCTAGAAAAAACTATAAAGTGCCTGAATTATAGTTCTCTTGCATTTCCTGGGTAATGACCTGTTGTCAATGTATAGTTTCTTTAGATTACTCACTTTTAAGTAGTTCCTTGGTGAGAGAGGTAGTGGGTTACAATGTAGCATTATGGAGCTACAGGGACTTTGCAACTCGAGTAGTGAGTAAGGTCCGAGTAACCAGTCACTAGGTGCATGTTGAGCAAAGCCAGTCACTTTGGTTGAGGAAAAAAGAAAAAATTAGCAGGCAATGTATAAGTATTAGCAATTACTGTTTATAAGGGTTCAAGATCTTGATTTAAGGTTATACTATTGTTCTCATTCACAAAAATTTAAAAACTAGAATGACAACATCTATCAAAAGGTATCAAACCCAATTTTATAGACCCAATAAGGCTTTTTTTCTCACTTGCGTCTATTCCTGTACAGGACAGAAGCCACTTAATTTTGGCTTTTCCCAGAATTAAGAAAGAATAGTATTTATATTTTGATGGTTGATAACAAAGATAATTTGCACCTGGAAGTATAGTGTGACATCCAACAGGGAAAGACATTGGAGACATCCTGCGTTTGTTATTTGGGGTTGTGGAGCCGTCTAGTGGAATAAAATTTAAATTGCATTCTATTCTGCACTGTAAAGCTCACACACAATTTATTGCTGTCTATATGGATTTGAGAGAAAGCCTTAAATCATCTTGACCCATAGTTATAGGGTAATGCACATGTGTTGAACTAGTCAAACAAATCTGAGAACATTTGCAAATAGGTAACTGAACTTTTGGACAAAAACAAAAAAGAAAATAAAACCCAAAAGAGAAATAATGGAAGGCAAGAGGCAAAGGATCCTCAACTTTTCCTTTCTTCTTATGAGCTTGTAAGTAAGGTGGAGCGATCAGTAATGTCTGGCATCCTTGAATCTAGGACTCTTGGTGGGTTTGGAAGGGCTTGGAGAGTTGTAGTTGAATCTGTTGGGAGTCTTCCGTTGTTTCTCCCAATGAAAAGGAGATTGGTTAGATGAGGGACCCGGAGTGAACTGTGGGTTGTTGATTGTAGGGGGCATGTGAAAATCAGCGTACCATTCTGGAAGATCCACCGGAGCAATCTGGAGGGATTCACAAAAATTTAACAGATCTTCTGGTACTCTCAGCAAGTGCTGTTTTCCTTGAAATGAAGCTTGCAGAGCAAAAGGAAATTTCCAGTGGTAGTTTATTTCTTTTTCTTTTTCTTTCAGCACTGCAATCAGGGGTTTCAGAGCTCTCCTATTTTTTAGTGTGATGGGGGAGAGATCTTGGAATAGCTGTATTGTTGTGCCTTCAAAGGTAATCTGTTCCTGGACTCTCGCTTTTTGCAGAATGTTCTCCTTCAGACCAAAGTTCGGGAGACAGCAGATGATGTCTCTAGGAGGGTTGCCGTCAGGTGCTCTGGGTCTGAGTGCTCTATGGGCTCTATCATATTCAATTGGGCATTGTTCAGGTCTATCAATGAGGTTGTTGAAAATGGTGGATAAGGCAGATCTAATGTGATCTGTAGCCACAGACTCAGGAACACCTCTGACTCTGATGTTGTGCCTTCTCCCACGGTTGTCTAAATCCTCAATTTGCCTGTTCATTTCGATCAGATGCTGAGAGTGTGTGATCGTGATATCATCAAGTCTGGTTAAAGCTCTGTCTCTCCTCTTCCCTGCACGTTCATTAACAGCCATGTGTTCAGTTAATCTCAGTAGTTCCGATTTAATGTCTGTAATGGCTATAGAGAAGGACCTTTTTATGTCTGCAGCTATGTCTGTCATTGTGGCATATGTTCATGGCAGGTCTTTGTTGTCATTACCTGCTGCAGAGTCCTCTGAGGCTGGTAAGGAGATTTCATCGTCCTCCATAACTTCTCCTCTGTTTGTCCGGTGCGGCTGCGCCATCTTGGAATGTTCCCCTCCGCTGCTGTATCTGTATTTGTGGAGTTTAGAGGTATATGTTCTCCTTTTAGGGGTTGTAAGTGATCTCAGGGAGTGATTGTGTGTCCCACGTTTGATTTGTGTGGACATAATCACCCTGGCAGCGGTCCGTTTTGGGTCCCAGGCCTCCTAGGTGTCTGGAGCTCTAGCAATGTGCAGCCATCCACGCTGCACGCCAAGCCACACCCCCTCTGTGACTATTTCATTTATTTCACAATATTTAGAGTGGTATACACTTCTATACACATTTTTATATATGCACAACATTTCTTTGTGTCACAATAGGGTCACATCTAGCACACTTTAGAGCCTCGTTATCTTTTATTTATTTGCTATTTACACGCAATACGAGACGTGTTTCAAGCATGTGGCTGTGTAGTGCTTATTCTTAGCACTGGGTTCAGTGTGGCTCATAGGATTTTTTTCTTTTAAATGCTTAGCTGCCGCCTTGCAATTCACACCAGTGCAGTCAGGCTGCCATTTGAGCTCCTTTGGTTGGTCTCTAAGCTACTTATCTGCTGGATCTGACGGGCAGCCCAAAGACCAAATGAAGAGGAGAACACAGCAGGCTGACAGCATTGCTACTAATTGGAAGGCAGTGTTTTGGTGTGGTCAGCCTGCAACAGGAAGTGCTGTTAATGGTCAAATCTCCAGGCAGAAAAGGGAACCAGATTAAAAAAAAAACTATTTGCTGAAGAAAACTGCATAGAGTAAAGAATGATGCCACACATACAAATGAACGTATAGGGTATTGATGGCTCCTTGGTTGTTAGCAGTGCTTTTCAAACATCTTTACATGCCGGACTGCTGTACACAGAGGTCTTGTCGGAGTGTGGCTGGATTATAACCTGCTATTTTTACATTTTATTGGCAAGCATGATCTGCATTGCTCTTTGTACTGTCTAACTTGAAGGGGTAACTAGTAAATGCATTTACTGGAGAAAATGCGTGGGAATGCTGAATAGCTGAATTGCTAAAACGGCCCCCATCAAAACTGCCCCCATCATATTGCCATCAAAACTGCCCCATCAGAATTGCCCCATCAAAACAGCCCCCATCATATTGCCATCAAAACTGCCCCCACCAGAATTGCCCCATCAAAACCGCCCCCATCAAAACTGCCCAATCATATTGCCACCATCAAAACTGCCCCATCAAAATTGTCCCCATCAAAATTGTCCCCATCAAAACTGCCCCATCATATTGCCAACATCAAAACTGCCCCATCAAAACTGCCCAACCATATTGCCACCATCAAAACTGCCCCATCATATTGCCACCATCAAAACTGCCCCATCATATCGCCACCATCAAAACTGCCCCATCATATTGCCACCATCAAAACTGCCCCATCAGAATTGCCCCATCACAATTGTCCCCATCAAAACTGCCCCATCATATTGCCACCATCAAAACTGCCCCATCACAATTGTCCCCATCAAAACTGCCCCATCATATTGCCACCATCAAAACTGCCCCATCAAAACTGCGCCATCATATCACCACCATCAAAACTGCCCCATCAGAATTGCCCCATCAAAACTGCCCCATCATATTCCTCTATTATAAATCAGTACATGGTGTGTCTGTCCCCTCCCCCAGGCTCTGTAATCAGAGCTGAGATGCTCCAGCCACCTCCCCCACCACTCATCACAGTGTATAACAGAAGCTTTGGTAACCATGGCAACAAAAGCCTTTAAGAATGAAATTTACTGAAAGGATCACTAAACAGCTTTTTCACAAAAACTGTAAAAGATATCAAACTGAAAAGATATAGCCAGATAGCTGAATATTTTGTGAACATTTTGGCGTCTGTAGGTGAAAGTATGAAGGATGGGGCAGATTTGATGGTGGCAATATGATAGGGGCAGTTTTGATGGGGCAATTCTGATGGGGGCAGTTTTGATGGTGGCAATATTATGGGGCAGTTTTGATGGGGCAATTTTTATGGGGCAGTTTTGATGGAGGCAGTTTTGATTTTGGCAATATGATGGGGCAATTTTGATGGGGCAGTTTGATAGGGGCAATTTTGATGGGGCAGCTTTGATGGGTCAATATGATGAGGGCAGTTTTGATGGGGACAATTGTGATGGGGCAGTTTTGATGGGGGCCGTTTTGATGGGGCAATATGATGGGGAAGTTTTGATGTATAAAATTCTTCACACTTCCCAGATAAACGCACAGCCAACTTCTTTTTTAAATCACTGACATGCCCACATTTTTAAGTTTATCAACATAAATTTTATACCGATATGTTCACAAAGGCTGTGTGTCTTTGACGGTGAAGTCGCTGTTTCCATAGCATGTACTGTTGTGGATTTATTAAGGTTTGTTTGAAGGGTTCTCTCACACTGTCTCTCACTCATTAGGTGTGGGGATTAATGATCAAAAAGCTTTTCAAAAAACCTTTAAGTCTTCCACATCTTTCATACATTAGTGGTTGTTTGTTAAACTTATTTTAATGAAATTCATGTTTATTTTATAACCATTCCTACTTTTCCAACTATTCTCACTTCTTCAAATATTTCTTACGGATTTCAGCTTTTCATCCAGTTAACTTTAGCAATTCAGCTATTCAGCGTTCCCACTTCTTATTTTCTCCAGGAAATGAATTTTCTAGTTTATTTGTGAAATCCAAAGCAGAATGTGTGGATTGTGAAATTATGTGCCCCTTTTCCTTGTAAGTGTTGTGGTATAAGCAGAAGAATACTTGTTATGTTATGACATCAGGAAAATAATGTCAGATGGAAACTAAGGACTTGTGTTATCTAGCTATAACTAACAACAGAGCGAGCAATGAGAAACTTATAATATTGTCAGGAAAAAAGTTGTCTTTTTGAAACATAAAACTGAAGTTCTTACACAAACAGCATGATAGAAAACAAGTGGAAGTGTCCTTCGCGCTATTAATGAGTAATTGTAAGGAATGTGTACAAAAGGACAAATAAATAATAAATATTAAAAATAGGATCCTGATTGTGTACTAATACAAAATGATTGGATACATTATGTTTAGGATTTCCCTTTTTGATGTTTTGAATGTGTTCTTTTATTCTAACTTCAAGGGCTCTCTTAGTTCTTCCTACATATTGGAGTTTGCAGCTAAATTGTAACACATATACTACTCCCTCGGTATGACATCCTATAAAGTCACTGACTTAAAGAACACACTGCCGGACTTACCAAGCATAATATATAAGAGAGCTCCTACCATTAGATAAGCACCTGAATGACCACAACATACAGGGATATACAATGCAATGCTGACACTTGGTCACACGCATGGGTTGGACTTGATGGACTTGTGTCTTGTATCACACCATGCACACATTAACACCTAGCGGGAAGGAACGTAGAGTTCAACCTAAATTGCTTCCTCAGTAATTTTTAATAAGTAATTTTAATAAATATTTTATTGATGTTATCCACTAGCTATATTTATATGCATCATTAATGTTTAATATTTCATTTTATTGATATTTTTATTATACATTGCAATTTCCATCTAGTTGATTCACATACACTAAGCTCATATTTATATTACAGTATCCATTTATTGGTGTATGTATACTATGTGCAGGAAATATGCATGTACTAGGGTACCTCTTTATGTACTACGGTATACGACTGATGTGCCCCACCAAATATTGTTAATTCATCTTCTCTTTCAATTATTCTTGCTGGAATAGTCTAATAGAATATTCACTTTTAATCCTCGAATGGTATTACATATTTTATGTCATTATCATATATTAGCATCTATGACAGTCGTTGTCCAATCTACAAAAAAAAAATGGCTGCGCTGTTAGATGCGAGTGGACCACAAGAAAATGGCCGCTACAACATTTCCGGTTTAACTATATAAAAGGTTTAACTATATAAAAAGCTTATCTCTCTGACCAATCCGGTTCCCCAGATGAAGTCACATGCGGTGACGTAACGCGTAGGGAGTGGCGGAGAGCAGACGTAAACCAGAAGTGATGTAAGGAGGCGCTCTAAATGCCGTTCCACCTGTACTTGCTCGTTTTTACTGTTTTAATGTAAGAGACCATCTTGAAGCCCTTAAATAAAACTTTATTTTACTTACCCAACATACTATACTATTGGAGGCTTTCTTTTCTCCCTCTCTTTTCCACCGGGCTTTTTGTGCCTTGGTGGAACATACTGTAACAGGCAAGTGTGCTGCATTGAAAGCGGAGAGGAAAGGATCAAAGCCGTGATGAATGGATGAGAACGTTTTGGGCAAAATTATGACGCTGTATACAGATATAGAAACAGATACCCAATAACGATGCCTGTTTTGATATTCATTAAGGTGAGAGTTCTGGGAGCCTGATGTTACCTGGAGACTTTCTATGAGGACTTTTATCAACTTTGGCCAACCTCTTTATTTATTATAACACTGAGTCACTTTATGCAGTTTCACGGCCAGGATTGAGCCCTTCACTTGTTCACTTTATGAACCTGAACCCCCACTGCATTGATATAGAGCACTTTATATTCTTATCATCATTCTTATCAATCATTTTTATTGATTATTGAGACATTTCACCCACTGTATTTTATTCACTTGATTATTATTACGCACTTTTACAATTTTTGCAATATCTCATTATGTGTGAATAGATTTGAATGCGCGAGATCACTTCCATTTAACATTTCCATGATAGAAAACAAGCCATTGTAATATATTTATAGAAGCTGGACCCAGTAATGAAGGGTTCACCCCGATATATCAGAGCTGTAGCTTTATACAAAGGTGCTGTTAGACAAAGTTACAGACATTATTTTGGTCAACTATTTAATTTTTAATGGTCCCACATTCTGCGCAGCAAATATACAGTTAACTAAATGTTTGTCTAATGAAAGGTTCATAATATGAATTTGTTTTGTTTGTTTATGTACAAATCTAACAATGAAAAAATGTGTACATTTGTATCCAGCCACCTTATTGCCTCTATTGGAGGAGGCTGGAGACAAAGGAAACCACACGTGTTACATTGATGACGTAGGAATCAGCTGCTGTGAGCCCCGTGAAGGACACACTCCCTGAAGACCCAGATATTTCATTTTTTGTAGATTTGATCGCAGTTTTATACTGAGGATGACAATACCCATACTGAGTATGCAGTTTATCACCCAGAAGGATACTCTGTATTCAGAGTCATTGGATCCTTTTTCACGAGCACAAGAAGCAGAGCTCCATGTTTTAGCAAAGCCTATGACCTATAAAAAGAGTGTATATTTATATAGATAGTCGAGATATAAAGAGCTGAGGACTGAGGTTGAGAACAGATAAGGAACCCCCTTCCATAGCTATCTGTAACACTGCCAAGTACTATAAAGGGAAGAACTATAATATGAAAACATATATATATATATATATATATATATATATATATATATATATATATATATATATATTTCTTTTTTAAGCAGAGGCCCTACAGAATAAAATGGCGGTTGTTACAATTTTTTTGTCACACGTTATTTACACTGCAATTTTTGAAACACAAATTGTTTGGGAAAAATACACTTTAATTAATTTTAATGCAAAAAACACAATCAATAAGCTAATTATTGCTATAATGTAAAAGATAATGTTATGCTGAGTAAATAGATACCAAACATGTCAAGCTTTCAAATTGCGCACGCTCGTAAAATGGCACCAAACTACGATACTTCATCTCCATAGGCAACAATTTAAATTTTTTTTTACAGGTTACCAGTTTAGAGTTACAGAGGAGATCTGGTGATAGAATTATCGCTCTCACTATAACGTTTGTGGTGATATCTCACATGTGTGGGGCAATCACCATTTACATATGTGTGCTTGACTTACATAAGCGTGTGAGCACAGGGGGTGGGGACACTTAAAAAAAATATGTATTATTTATTATTTTTTTATTTTTTTAAACTGTCTCTTTATTTATGTATTTATTTTTTATCACTTTTATTGCTATCACAAGAAATCCCTTGTGATAGAAATAAGACATGACAGGTCCTCTTTATGGAGAGATGTTGGGGTCTATAAGACCTCAGATTTCTCCTCTACCCTGGAAAGTATGAGATATAAAGAACATTGATCTCTGTTTTCCAGGAAAAAAAATGGCGGTGTTTACATCTACCAGAAGAGGAAGTGACATCACAACGTCTCTTCTGGCCTCCCAGGACCATAGAGATGGCCGGGGACCATGCAGTCCACAGCCAGCTCTATTGAAACCTGGGGGGCATTGTTGGATGGAGTACCGGGCTCCCCAATCACACAGGAGAGCCTGGAGAGGCAGCGGGAGGAGGAGGAGGGGGAGGGGGAGGGGGATGTTCCCTTCCGCTGCCTGTAAAAGAAATCCAGGCAGGCAGGCAGAAGAGAGAGGAGGGGGAGAGAGAAGGGAGGAGAGAGAGAAAGAGAGGAGGGGGAGGGGCAGGGAGGATAGAGAGGAAGGGGCAGGGGGAAGAGAGAGGAGGGGGACGGGCAGGCAGGAGAGAGAGTGGGGGGAGGGAGGATAGAGAGGAAGGGGAGGAGCAGGAAGGAGAGAGAGGAAGAGGAGGGACAGGGAGGAGATAGAGGAATGGGAGGGGCAGGGAGGAGAGAGAGGAAGGGGAGGAGCAGGAAGGAGAGAGAGGAGGGGAGGGGCAGGGAGGAGAGAGAGGAAGGGGATGGACAGGGAGGAGAGAGAGGAAGAGGAGGGACAGGGAGGAGAGAGAGGAAAGGGAGGGGCAGGGAGGAGAGAGAGAGAGGAGGGGGATGGGTAGGGAGGAGAGAGGAGGAGGAGGGGTGGGGAGGAGAGAGATCAGGGGGAGGGGCAGGGAGGAGAGAGAGGAGGAGGAGGGGCGGGGAGGATAGAGATGAGGGGGAGGTGCAGGGAGGAGAGAGAGGAGGGGGAGGGGCAGGGAGGAGAGAGAGGAAGGGGAGGGGCAGGGAGGAAAGAGAGGAGGGGGAGGGGCAGGAAGGAGAGAGTAGGGGAGGGGCAGGGAGGAGAGAGAGGAGGGGGAGGGGCGGGGAGGAGATAAAGGAGGGGGAGGGGCAGAGAGGAGAGAGAGAAGAGGTGACCCCATCCATCCCATCACAGTGACCATACCCCACCCCCTATGTCTGATCATGGTGCCCCCCACACAGAGGGATCACATGTAGGGGAGGGGCAGGGGGAGGAGATGGATGATGTCACACATTGGGATAGTTTTCTGTTTAGAACTTACAGAGAAAGTATGATGTCAGATTGTTATTGGATGGATAGACAGATAGGCCACACCCACCCTCACGGTGTAATTGGAATGTTAGACCCCATACACACTATTAGATTTTCTGCAGATTGTTCTCTTCAGATTACAGAAACCATGTAGTGTGAGGGTCGGCCTGATTTCATACAAATGGAAACTTTTAAGGTGTGACCTCATATTATACGGTTTTGGTAAATCTGAAGACAAAAATCTGCAGAAAATCTAATAGTGTGTAGGGGGCTTTAGACCCGGTTCCCACCTATGCCGTTTGCTTTTGATCCGTTCCTGTCGTGTTTTTTTGCGGTGCATTTTCTGTTTTTCCACATTCATCTTTGATGTGTTTTTATGCTTTTTTTTGGACAATTTGTTGTCGGGCAGATTAAAAACACAAAAGCCGTAAGATCGTAGTAAAAACGCACTACACGCTTTTCTGCAGCTTCTCCATTGAAGTCTATTGAACCAAAAACGCACCATTTTGTATTCTAACAATTCCCTGAAAGTAAAGGGTAACTTCACTTTTGTGGGGGAAAAAATATCAAATAAAGAAAAAATAATCCAGCGCATCCAATCGGGACACAAGTCATATTGTAATTGAATGTTATTAATAATGACCTTTCCTTTTCAATCTGCAGCCGCTGTAATTTTCTGTAAATACAATATGGCCACCTGGAGGCGCTGTGTACACAGAGAGTGTACTGACCACACCCCACAGAAACATAATTTCCTGCTTGTGTGATTGGCTGAATGATTTTCCCAGAAGTCTGCACTAAGATACAAGTCAGATTTCAGGCATCCCCTGCAACACAAATGTCATTTTTGGAAGAGATACTTCCAACAGGAAATCACATCTAAAGGGATGCAGACTCCGCCACTTTCCTCATTAGAGCCCTGCAGGTGCACAGCTGACTGATCATTATGAAGCCCCGCCCATTAGACCCACTGAGGACAGAGGTAGAGAGGAACAAACAGGGATTTTTTTTTCAGAATAACAAAAGGTTGGAATCTACAACAAAGGTTGTTCTGATCCTTACAATGTACAGAGATCACCCGGAGGGGAATGTTTATTTCTCAACAAAAGTGAAGTTATGCTTTAAATGAATTCCAATGCTTTGTGTGACATCACCAGACTGTGGGCGGAGTTCTCACATCTCCCGCCTCCCCCCTCATATCTTTATACAACCTCTCCATACCCATAACAGAGCATGGAGGGGCTCAGTGAAGGTGGTGGTGAAGGTGTGGAGATGTCGGATCGGGTCACACAGATCATAAAAGGAGATCCGCCCGGCCTCATAATCCAGATATATCCTGACTCTGTTACTGGAGGGATTGGTGGGTAAGAGGATCTCATCACTGTCATGTATCACCGAATACTGATTATTACACCTGTCCAATCCCCATGACTTCTTATTAACTTCAATCCATGACTCCATCCCCCCTCTCCTCTCTATACTGGGGTAACACATCCCGACTGTCCATCTATCTGATCCCCCGACATCCACTTCCCAGTAATGTCTCCCTGAGGAGAAACTCTGACTGCTCATCACCTGAGGATAATCCTGGAATCTCTCTGGTGTTTCTGGGTGATTCTGGTCTATATCTGACCTGGATACAGTTTTCCTGTCATCTGATATCTGTAGATCATTATTAGCTGTGTTTCCATCCAGTAATATGTCTGCAGCTACCTGTATATAGAAGTATACATTTACCTCTGTTATTATATCAGATAAACCTGTGTGTAACACCCCCGCCACATCCAGACCCCCTCCATCATGGAGGAGTTCCTCATGTCTCTCTCGGTCCTCATTATCTCCATCCTCAGTATCACACAAGTCACCTGTGTCTGATTCCTGTAAGACAGTCAGTGGATCCGTCACGTTACAAAGCTCCTCAATGTGACGCAACTTCCTGGACAGCTCCTCCTTCTTTATTTCCAGATCCCGGATGGAGATGGAGATCCGCTCTGCCCTCCCGGAGATGTCCCTCAGGGCTCTCTTCTCCAGGTCTTCCAGACGTCTCCTGAGATCTCTAAACAGGGCAGTGACTCTCTCGGTGTCACCAGCTGCTTCTTCTTCTACTTTCCTCCTGTGTTCCTGAAGACTCTGGACTCTTTCCTCCGTCTCCTCTCTCTTTGTCAGAAGTTTCTGCAGAACATTCCTCAGTGTCTCCTTCTTCTTCTCAGAAGCCTCATCCAGTGACTTAATCTTATGTCCTGTGTGTTCTCCAATGACATAGCAAGACATACAGATACAGGTTTCATCCTCAGTGCAGAAATACTTCAAAACTTCCTTATGGACTGAGCATTTCCTGCTCTCCATGGACAAGGTGGGGTTACATAAGATGTGTTCTGGGGACTTTTTGTGGACCCCCAGGTGTTTCTCACACAGAGAAACCTCACAGTGCAGACAGGATCTAACAGCAGATACAGGAGAGTCCACACAGTGAGTACAGAAGACCCCGGACTCCTCTTGATCTGGCCGAGCAGACAGGAAAGTCTCTGCTATGTTACGTAGTTTCAAGTTCTTCTGCAGTGCAAGACGATCCGTAAACTTCTCTCTACATTCAGGACAGGAATATCCTCCAGACCCCCCCTGTGTATCCAGCACACGATCAATACAGACCCGGCAGAAGTTGTGACCACATTTCAGGGTTACAGGATCGGTATAAATGTTCAGGCAGACGGAACATTCCAGCTCAGCTCTCAGATCACCAGATGCCATCGCTGACAGCAGAAAATAAACTAACCTGAAAGTCTCTGACACCGGAGAGGAATGTGGATGGAGGAGGGGTGACATCCTCCTACACAGGGTGATGCTGGATGAATATTATAGGACACGGAGATCAGAGTACAGAAGGGAGAAGATTCGTTTTGCAGTAGTAATGATAATTATACCTCCCAACAGCACAATCCCCCCTCCAAATCCCCCCTCCTAGCACAATCCCCCCTCCAAATCCCCCCTCCTAGCACAACCCCCCCTCCAAATTACCCCTCCTAGCACAATCCCCCCTCCAAATTACCCCTCCTAGCACAATCCCCCCTCCAAATCCCACCTCCTAGCACAAAATACTCCCCCCAACTTACCTCTTAGGACAAATCCTCTCCTCCACCAAATGCCAACCACTGCCCTCAATCCTCCTCCTAGCACTAATCTTTTCTCTCTTTCCCCATCCCCCCCATCATAAACCCCTAACACAAACATGGGCGTAACTAGAAATAGCAGTGCCCCATAGCAAAATGTTGTATGGGGCCCCCCTGCAAACAGCCCCCCCCACAGCTGCCCTAGTGTCAATGCAGCGTGAGCTGTGCCACATACAGCGTGACCTGTGCCCCATGCAGCGTGACCTGTGCCCCATGCAGCGTGACCTGTGCCCCATGCAGCGTGACCTGTGCCCCATACAGCCTGGTCTGCCTGTGCCCCATACAGCCTGGTCTGCCTGTGCCACATACAGCGTGACCTGTGCCCCATACAGCGTGACCTGTGCCCCATACAGCCTGGTCTGCCTGTGCCCCATACAGCCTCACCTATGCAGAGGAAGAGGCAAGCCACCCGGATCAGCAGAGAGCGGGATTGCCCATTGTAATAGCTTTCATTTGAATTTCCCGTCTTCCCGGGGCTCATCGTCACATAGCCCTACCTCTTGGCCCGACGCCTTTGATGACGTCACATGTCCTGCATTGGATCAGCATTCTGTCTATCAAAGGCGCCGGGCCAAGAGGTGGAGCTATGACGTGAGCCCCGGGAACACTGGAAGTTCTAATGAAAGCTATTATATCGGGCAATTCAGCTCTCTGCTGATACGGACAGCGCACCTCTTTCTCTCCTCTCTCTTCCCCTGGCTGGGAGACTGTGCTGGCGGTGCTCTCATCCTCACTGGGCCCCACTCCACTGCGGGCCCTAATAGCGCCCGCATGGGTCGCTATGGTGGTAGTTACGCCCCTGAACACAAATATTTTCCCCTATAGATGGCACACTGCAATCATGTACTCTGCATGCACTTGTGTTGTGGCCCTACAACTTGTATTAGTGGCATTAGGCAGTGGGAACTCTTACCAAAACTTGTTTCCATTTGTGAACACAAGGAACGATCATAGTAATCAATAGTATAGTAATCGTAGGAAAATAATAGAGGGAATGGTAGTGCACATGATCGGAAACAAACAAACGAACCGGAAACAAAACCACAAAAAGTAAACAATGATCGTGGGAAAGAAATAAAACCTTCTTTTCCATTGTTATCTGACATGAAGCCAATTTTACAACATGCAGAATATCTGTGTATAATATATCTTTATATCAGGTTATTTCATATCCCTTTTATCCCCTTCCATACCGGGCACTTCCCCCTTTCCTGCCCAGGACAATTTTCATCTTTCAGCACTGTTGCTTTTTAAATGACAATTGCGCAGTCATGCTACACTGTACACAAACTACATTTTTATCATTTTATCCCCACAAATAGAGATTTCTTTTGGTGGTATTTGATCACCTCTGGGGGGGGTTTATTGTTTGCTGAACACATAAAAAAATGCCAACATTTCTTTTTTTGTTTTTCTTTGTTTTTGTTACAAAATGTTGTAAATAAGTGTGTTTTCTCCTTCACTGATGGGCACTGAGGTGGCATCAATGAGGTGGCACTGATGGGAAATAATGATGGGCATTGATATGCGGCACTGATGGGCACTGAGGTGGCACCAATGAGGTGGCACTGATGAGAACTGATGATGGGAGTTAATATTTGGCACTGATGGGCACTGAGGTGGCACCAACGAGGTGGCACTGATGAGGTGGCACTAATGGGAACTGATGATGGGCATTGATATTCAGCACTGATGGGCACTGAGGTGGCACTGATAAGGTGGGACTGATGAGGTGGCACTGATGGCAACTGATGATGGGCACTGATATGCGGCACTGATGGGCACTGAGGTGGCACCAATGAGGTAGCACTGATGAGGTGACACTGATGGGAACTGATGATGGGCATTGATATGCGGCACTGATGGGCACTGAGGTGGCACCAAATGAGGTGGCACTGATGAGGTGGCACTGATGAGGTGGTACTGTTAGGAACTGATGAGGTGGCACTGATGGGAACTGATGATGGGCATTGATATGCAGCACTGATGGGCACTTATAGGTCAAATTGATGAGGTGGTGTTTGATCACATATGTGTATAGAAGTAGAAGAAGGAGCACATGAGCACAAAGTACATTTTATTAGAAGAAGACAAATCTATGCATCAGAAACAAGAAATTTTTTTATTTATTTCACTTTTGTTAAACAAGGCTAGAATGCAATATCAGCAATATAATATTCTTAATGCAACGGTTCCTTCATATATATATATATATATATATATATATATATATATATATATATATATATATATATATAGCACTAACTCACGGTGGAGCTGCTGGTTTAAAACGGGTTGTTACCTTCACTTTTGCCACCTCTATTTCAGCAGAACCGGGTCTAGAGTCCCGTTGAGTTTACCTCCGGACAATGCAGGCACCAGACACTTGGGTATCTTTTCCAATGCTTTAATGAACAGGTACTAATGATAATAGCAGGAAAGAGGTAGAAGGAAAATTGCAGGGAAGTTCAAATACCTTTTCTTTAGTATTCTTTGGTGCATTGTTAGGAATTAAACACTTATAGCTGAATGCACTCCACTTTGTGGGATTTAATCTTTGCCCGCCTGGATAGGTTTCTCTCACTTGTCTAGCAGCCTGTGCGCAGCACGAACAAAAGTCTCTGCCACAGACTTGTTTGAAACAAAACCCATATGATCCTCTGCCACAGGATGGAATGGTTTATGGTGAATATCAGACACAGCACTTGAACCTTTAAGCCAACCCGGCAGTACTATGCAGTAAGACTACTTCAGGATACGTCCTCCAACTGAGTCACCAGGCCCCTCTCCAGACCAGCACTCTGCATGATCCTTCCATGACGGGTCCTCCCCTGGGATCTCCTCAGTTGTCCAGCTTCTTCACACAGGATAGACAGCACAGGACCATTCCTCTGCCGCTGTGGTAGGCCCCAGACAGGCTTCTGGGCCCACCCACACGCTGCAGTGACGTGGGCCTTACGATCGGAGGACCACACGGTGGTACTCCTAACGCATACCTGTCGGCCAGGAGGGCCAGCAGGTGGGTGAAAATGAAAGACCAAAAAGCATGGCGTCTGTCCCATAAATACCCTCTCCCAGAATGCAACTTGGAGGACCACCTCCACCGAGTTGTCTCCGGGACAGAGGAGCACTCATACGCTTCAACACGTTGCCTTTCCAACACTGACCCATGGTGACAACGACACCCACAGGCGCAGTGGGAAACCACACGCAACTCAGCCAAGCTGGAACAGAGGCAAATCTAACTTCACCTAACAAGTAACCCACAAGATTTACCTATCAGCAGTAGATTAGAAATCTACCAGCGCTACATATATATAATTTTATAATATAATGCTTTGTATAACCGGTTATATCTTCTTATATCTTAATAATATCAGCAATATAATGACAAAACAATATTATTAATTATACACACACAACTTTTTTTTAATCTGCAAATAATTATGAGCACAAACAACACAATAGCTCAACAACAAAGGACAATGATCTACAACTGTACATAGTTGTAATCATGTGACCACTGTGAAGGTGGCCTTTCTCCAGGAGGATATCGCCAATGTGTTGCCCCTCTGATGTAATGTTTGGGGCACTATGGGGGGCACAGAACGTGTTGGTGTTTGAAAAGCTGGTTGATCCTCTAAATAGGTCTTTTGTGTTCATTTTCCATTGACACCTTTTATGGAGAACCTCAAGGAGCAACATTTCCGCCAGCTGTCGTTGCTGATTGGACATCATTTTAAGTTAGTTGGCTACAACAATTGCAAAGCCATCGGAGTCATCCGGTTTTCTGTGTAACGCAGCAGCTGCCTGAGATAGAAATGCAGAGGTCCCATCCACCAAATCCTTCCTCTTCTTTCCTCTTGGCTCAGGTGTTTGTGGATTGGTGGGAGCAATCACCTCCATGTTGTCCTAGGCGGTATATAAAAAATGATCAATGTAATAATATTGTACACCTATATTACATGATGACATGCATCTTATTTCAATTGCATATGGGTTTTGAAACAACACACAGATTAGAAGAGGAAACATTTTTGGACAATATGATGATCTTTTTTTTCCAAAGAGAAAGTTTTTATTGTATACAGTTTATATACAATACATGGGTGTACAGAGTCATAAGGTCTACAAATATAGAGTCATTGGGTAGAAGAAAAAATGACAGTGTTAAGTCTTACATATAAAACGATGTGTATTCAAGGTTTATGAGAAGGTAGCGTTTAAATGATGAAAGTGAGTAACTCAAGGTGTAGTATTATAAAACCATTACTGGCATGATGCGGACAAGGTGGTTAAGCAAGGTATCACAGTTTATTTAGTGTGTTTATTAGGAATCATATCTGTTATATTGTCTGTGAGAATATCTGCTTTTTATTGGGCGTACAAGATATCTACATGTGTGATAGCTCTTGGTAGCTATTGGTTTTGGTGTGTCTTCCTTGATAGATGGCCTAATGAGTTTCTAAGTTATGGAGTCTCGTAGGGTTGCGGTCACCGGACCACTAGCAACCCCTAACGAGTATAGTGGTTTAAGTGGGCCACTTCTGTGGTCAGGATCGTCTGTCATAGCTATAGGAAAGACTTGGTGTATGACGTGAGAATATGGGGGGGGACAGGGAGATCTATGGTTAGGGATGCGTGGGGCTTTTCGTGTGGGAGCGTGGGGGGATGGGAATATATGGAGAGGGGTTGTGATGGTGGAATTTATCCCTGTCAGTGGATGGTGATGTATGTCTATATCATCACTGTGGGTTAAGTGGGTTGGGGCGGGAGTATTTAGGGATATGGGTGAAATGGGATCTGTAAGGGTGCTTCCTTCCTTCTCCTCCGAGCTGACATCGTGTTTCATGAAAAAATATTTTTACCTGGATATTATTTGGGAATATTCAGTAGATGTCTGGAAGTGGCGCCAGCACATCCATATTTTCTGGAATTTGGTCGGGGTATCTCTGGCTTGATGAATCCGTTCTTCCATGTCTGCAATTTTGTTTATGTGTCTGAACCAGTCCACCAAAGTTGGGGGAGTGGTTGCTTTCCACAGTGCCGGGATACACATTTTTGCTGCATTTATTAGGTGAAGTGGTAGGGATCTGTGATAATGTTTTCTAGGAATGGAGGAGTGATGCAATAGCATTTGGGACGGGGAGAATTCTATTGGGTATGTGGTTATCTTGGTGGTGAGGCGATGGACTTCTGTCAACAAAGGCTGAATTCGGGGGCAGAACCACCATATATGAAGGAGTGAACCATCTTTGTCTGCACACCTCCAACAGTTAGGGTGTAAGGTGTGGGGAATTTTGTGTAGTCTAAGGGGCATTTTATACCAATTGGAGAAAACCTTAAATCTGTTTTCTTGTGCTGAAACATTGGTGGAACCCTTATGGATGTAGGAATAAATGTTTTCCCAATCTTCTTCCGAAAGGTTTATAGAAAGGTCCCTTTCATCTTTGACTCGCTATATTGGCTTTAGTACTTTAGTCTGAGAAGAGAAGGGAGTACACATCAGAGATTTGGTGTCTCTGTGGTTCTGTGTTTGTACATAGTACTTCAAAGGGTGTGTTTTGTCTAGCGTGTGTGAGGGTGGGTCAAAAAGTGTCTGAGTTGGACATATGACCAGAAGGGAAAGTATCGTCCTGGTGATTGTGTGGTCAGAGTGGCTAAAGTCAGAAAGGAGCTTCTATGGGACAATATGATGATATTAACACAGATCCATCACTGTGTGCATTACAGGCCTCTCAGACTATAATTGTAGTTACCTGTGTGAATAATTCTTCACCAAAGTTTTCCAGATCCTGTTCCAGGGAGAGGCAATCATGAGGGACTGGTGAAGCTGCAGAGGTTGATGGTAGAGTACTTATGGAAGCTCTTGCGTCAATCTCTTCAGTAGGGATGAGCTTCGAGTTCGAGTCGAACTCATGGCTCATTGGCTGTTCGCAAGTTTGCTGAACAGCGAACAATTTGGGGTGTTCGCGGCAAATTCAAATGCTGCGGAACACCCTTTAAAAGTCTATGGCAGAAATCAAAAGTGCTAATTTTAAAGGCTTATGTGCAAGTTATTGTCATAAAAACTGTTTGGGGACCCGGGTCCTACCCCAGGGGACATGAATCAATGCAAAAAAAAGTTTTAAAAAGGGCTGTTTTTTCAGGAGCAGTGATTTTAATAATGCTTAAAGTCAAACAATAAAAGTGTAATATCCCTTTAAATTTCGTAGCTGGGGGGTGTCTATAGTATGCCTGTAAAGGGGCGCATGTTTCCTGTGTTTAGAACAGTCTGACAGCAAAATGACATTTCGAAGGAAAAAACCCATTTAAAACTACCCGCGGCTATTGCATTGCCGACAATACACATAGAAGTTCATTGACAAAAACGGCATGGGAATTCCCCACAGGGGAAACCCGAACCAAAATTTAAAAAAAAATGACGTGGGAGTCCCCCTTAATATCCATACCAGACCTGAAGGGTCTTGTATGGAATTTAGGGGGACTCGGCCAAAATTTTTTTAAAAAATGACGTGGGGTTCCCCCTAAATTCCATACCAGACCCTTCAGGTCTGGTATGGATTTTAAGGGGAACCCCGCGCCAAAAAAAAAAAAAAAAAAACGGCGTAGGGTCCCCCCAAAAATCCATACCAGACCCTTATCCGAGCACGCAACCTGGCAGGCCGCAGGAAAAGAGGGGGGGATGAGAGTGCGCCCCCCTGAACCATACCAGGCCACATGCCCTCAACATTGGGAGGGTGCTTTGGGGTAGCCCCCAAAACACCTTGCCCCATGTTGATGAGGACAAGGGCCTCATCCCCACAACCCTGGCCGGTGGTTGTGGGGGTCTGCGGGCAGGGGGCTTATCGGAATCTGGAAGCCCCCTTTAACAAGGGGACCCCCAAATCCCGGCCTCCCCCTGTGTGAAATGGTAAGGGGGTAATTAACCCTACCATTTCACTAAAAAACTGTCAAAAATGTTAAAAATGACAAGAGACAGTTTTTGACAATTCCTTTATTTAAATGCTTTTTCTTTCTTCTATATTCCTTCATCTTCTTCTTCTTCTGGTTCTTCTGGTTCTTCCTCCGGCGTTCTCATCCAGCATCTCCTCCGCGGCATCTTCTATCTTGTTCTCCTCGGGCCGCTCCGCACCCATGGCATGGGGGGAGGCTCCCGCTCTTCTCTTCATCTTCTTCTTCTCTTCTTCCTTCTTCTCTTCTTCTCTTCTTCATTTTCTTCTCCGGGCCGCTCCGCATCCATGCTGGCATGGAGGGAGGCTCCCGCTGTGTGACGGCGTCTCCTCGTCTGACGGTTCTTAAATAACGGGGGCGGGGCCACCCAGTGACCCCGCCCCCTCTGATGCACGGGACATGATGGGACTTCCCTGTGGCATTCCCTGTGATGTGTTTCTTGGGACTGATCCCTTAACCACTTCAGCCCCGGAAGGTTTTACCCCCTTCCTGACCAGAGCACTTTTTACAATTCGGCACTGCGTCGCTTTAACTGCTAATTGCGCGGTCATGCAATGCTGTACCCAAATGAAATTTGCGTCCTTTTCTTGCCACAAATAGAGCTTTCTTTTGATGGTATTTGATCACCTCTGCCGTTTTTATTTTTTGCACTATACACGGAAAAAGACCGAAAATTTTGAAAAAAAATGATATTTTCTACTTTTTGTTCTAAAAAAAATCCAATAAACTCAATTTTAGTCATACATTTAGGCCAAAATGTATTCGGCCACATGTCTTTGGTAGAAAAAATGTCAATAAGTGTATATTTATTGGTTTGCGCAAAAGTTATAGCGCCTACAAACTAGGGTACATTTTCTGGAATTTACACAGCCTTTAATTTATGACTGCCTATGTCGTTTCTTGAGGTGCTAAAATGGCAGGGCAGTACAAAACCCCCACAAATGACCCCATTTTGGAAAGTAGACACCCCAAGGAAATTGATGAGAGGCATGTTGAGCCCATTGAATATTCATTTTTTTTGTCCCAAGTGATTGAATAATGACAAAAAAAAAAAAAAAAAATTACAAAAAGTTGTCACTAAATGATATATTGCTCACACAGGCCATGGGCATATGTGGAATTGCACCCCAAAATACATTTAGCTGCTTCTCCTGAGTACGGGGATACCACATGTGTGGGACTTTTTGGGAGCCTAGCCGCGTACGGGGCCCCAAAAACCAATCACTGCCTTCAGGATTTCTAAGGGCGTACATTTTTGATTTTACTCCTCACTACCTATCACAGTTTCGGAGGCCATGGAATGCCCAGGTGGCACAAACCCCCCCCAAATGACCCCATTTTGGAAAGTAGACACCCCAAGCTATTTGCTGAGAGGCATGGTGAGTATTTTGCAGCTCTCATTTGTTTTTGAAAATAAAGAAAGACGAGAAAAAAACATTTTTTTTTTCTTTTTTCAATTTTCAAAACTTTGTGACAAAAAGTGAGGTCTGCAAAATACTCACTATATCTCTCATCAAATAGCTTGGGGTGTCTACTTTCCAAAATGGGGTCATTTGGGGGGGTTTTGCCACCTGGGCATTCCATGGCCTCCGAGACTGTGATAGGCAGTGAAGAGTGAAATCAAAAATTTACGGCCTTAGAAAGCCTGAAGGCGGTGCTTGGTTTTCGGGGTCCCGTACGCGGCTAGGCTCCCAAAAAGTCTCACACATGTGGTATCCCCGTACTCATGAGAAGCAGCAGAATGTATTTTGGGGTGTAATTTCACATATTCCCATGGCATGTTTGAGCAATATATCATTTAGTGACAACTTTGCGCAAAAAAAAATAAAAAAAATAAAAAATTGTCTCTTTCCCGCAACTTGTGTCACAATATAAAATATTCCATGGACTCGACATGCCTCTCAGCAAATAGCTTGGGGTGTCTACTTTCCAAAATGGGGTCATTTGGGGGGGTTTTGAACTGTCCTGGCATTTTATGCACAACATCTAGAAGCTTATGTCACACATCACCCACTCTTCTAACCACTTGAAGACAAAGCCCTTTGTGACACTTTTTGATTACATAAAAAAATAATTTTTTTTTGCAAGAAAATTACTTTGAACCCCCAAACATTATATATTTTTTTAAAGGAAATGCCCTACAGATTAAAATGGTGGGTGTTTCATTTTTTTTTCACACAGTATTTGCGCAGCGATTTTTCAAACGCATTTTTTGGGGAAAAAACACACTTTTTTAAATTTTAATGCACTAAAACACACTATATTGCCCAAATGTTTGATGAAATAAAAAAGATGATCTTAGGCCGAGTACATGGATACCAAACATGACATGCTTTAAAATTGCGCTCAAACGTGCAATGGCGACAAACTAAATACATTTTTAAAAGCCTTTAAAAGCCTTTACAGGTTACCACTTTAGATTTACAGAGGAGGTCTACTGCTAAAATTACTGCCCTCGATCTGACGTTCGCGGTGATACCTCACATGCATGGTGCAATTGCTGTTTACATTTGACGCCAGACCGACGCTTGCGTTCGCCTTAGCGCGAGAGCAGGGGGGACAGGGGTGCTTTTTTTTTTTTTCTTTATTATTATTATTTTTTTATCTTATTTTTAAACTGTTCCTTTCATTTTTTTTTTTTTTTAAATCATTTTTATTGTTATCTCAGGGAATGTAAATATCCCCTATCAGGTATAGGTCGTGACAGGTACTCTTTTTTGCAAAAATTGGGGTCTATTAGACCCTAGATTTCTCCTCTGCCCTCAAAGCATCTGACCACACCAAGATCGGTGTGATAAAATGCTTCCCCAATTTCCCAATGGCGCTTTTTACATCCGGCGAAATCTTAGTCATAAAATGCTCGTAGCTTCCGGTTTCTTAGGCCATAGAGATGTTTGGAGCCACTCTGGTCTCTGATCAGCTCTATGGTCAGCTGGCTGAATCACCGGCTGCATTCTCAGGTTCCCTGTTGAGACAGGAGAGCCAGAGAAAAACACGGAAGACGTTGGGGGGGGGGGCATTCCCTCCCACTGCTTGTAAAAGCAGTCTAGAGGCTAATTAGCTGCTAGGATTGCTTTTACATGAAAGCCAATCGCTGGCTGAAAAGAATGATACCAAGATGATACCTAAACCTGCAGGCATCATTCTGGTATAACCACTCAAAGTCGTGAATGGCGTACCTGAAGACAAAAAAATGGTTAACAATAAAGCACAGTAAACGGTAAGGTATAAAAAATTGCATATCTGAAAAGCAAGCATGATAAAACATAACAACAATAAAACATTGCAGAATAGAATACAGTAAAAAAGAGCAGAACAATAGAGAGAGAATAGAGAGAGAGAGAACAATAAAACGACAACTATTTTTTTTTTTATTTTATATTTTTGTTTGTGTGGTTTTTTTTTTTTTTACACTTTTTTTTGTAACTAACTTTTATAACTGTAACCGGTTCCAGGTTTGGGTCTCTCAAAATGCGATGGCATCTTGGGAGACCCTGTGAAAGTGTGCCTAGTCTATTCAATGCTGTACCCTACGCTAATACTCAACTAGTGAATGGTAGCGTTCAAAACATTCACCAATGCAAAGACCAGGATTGTCAGGACAGGAGGGACAATAATAGCGGGTGTCACGCCTATATCCGCGCTTGCTGCAGACACAACATCTTTTTTGGGGGGTTCGCTGGGTAGGGGTACTCGGGAGGACATAAAGAAAATGCCTCTCATGCAGCCGACTGCATTTGGTTGGGGATGTGAATGGGGGAAGTACGGGTGCTGCAGAAGTGGTGGGTTCCCAATTAGGATTGGCGAATGCAGCAGGAAGGGCACTATGGGCACGACGGGCCTGTGTTTGTCTTTTTGGTGGCAGCGGGACACTACTTGTGCTTGCCACCTCACCAGCTTGAACTGCACTTATGGGACTCGCCACGTCACCAAGTGTTACTGCAGTGCTGGTTTGACTACGACCGGGGTGTACTAGGCTGCTGGTGCTTGCCAGTTCACCAAAACGCTACCAAAAAAACTGTTAGCGATCGCAGGGATCAGGCCTGACTCTGCGAACGCTGCAGTTATGCATTTAGTGTTTTGTAAGTGACAGTGATCGATCGATACTGCACTTGGGTGGGCTGGGCTGGGCCGGGCGGAGGGGCAAAACGCAGGTGCTAGCAGGTATCTGGGCTGATCCCGCTAACACTGCGTTTGTGGGAACCCTAAACTGCTGGGGACGCTAGTATAGATCTGATCAGATCAGATATTGATCCGATCAGATACTATACCACTAAGGGAGGTGTATGGTGCGTGCGTGGGTGTTAGCGGTACTGGCGCTAACCTGACGCTGCCTGGGGCTGGTGCTTGCCAGTTCACCAAAACGCTACCAAGAAAACTGTTAGCGATCGCAGGGATCAGGCCTGACTCTGCGAACGCTGCAGTTATGCGTTTAGTGTTTTGTAAGTGACAGTGATCGATCGATACTGCACTTGGGCTGGGCCAGGCGGAGGGGAAGAACGCAGGTGCTAGCAGGTATCTGGGCTGATCCCGCTAACACTGTGTTTTTGGGAACCCTAAACTGCTGGGGACACTAGTATAGATCTGATCGGATCAGATATTGATCCGATCAGATACTATACCACTAAGGGAGGCGTATGCTGCGTGCGTGGGTGTTAGCGGTACTGGCGCTAATCTGACGCTGCCTGGGGTGACGCATATCACCGCCGGGCGATCAGGGGGCTAAACCTTTATTCGGTAATAAACAGCGGGTGCCCCGACACTATAAAAAATAAACAAACTAACCAGCGTCACCCGTAACACTTATACGGTGATCAGTGGTGAAAGGGTTAACTAGGGGGCAATCAAGGGGTTAAAACCTTTATTAGGTAGTATATGGGGGTCCCTGTCGCTATAAAACGCTGACGGCGAACCTAAATATTTACCTCCCTAACTAGCGTCACCAGCGACACTAATACAGCGATCAGAAAAATGATCGCTTAGTGACACTGGTGACAGGGGGTGATCAAGGGGTTAAAACTTTATTAGGGGGGGTTAGGGGGGTATCCTAGACCTACAGGGGGGTAATACTCACTGCCCTAACACTGTAACTGTCACAAACTGACACCATGCAGTAATCAGAAAAAAAAAAAAAAATACTGCTGGTGTCAGTTTGTGACAGGGAGGGGGGGTGATTGGGGGGGGATCGGGGGGCGATCGGGGGGGGATCGGGGGTGTAAAGTATGCCTGGCATGTTCTACTGTGTGTGTGTGTGTGTTGTGCACTTACATGTCTTCTCTCCTCGGCGCTGGGACGGAAACTGCCAAAGCCGAGGAGAGATGACATCACATCCTCTGCCTGTGTGAAACTACACACAGGCAGGGGAGGATTCCGATTGGCTGGGAGCGATCGCGAGGGGGGGGCCACGATCGGATGGTCTCCCCCTCGCCTCCCGACGCTCCCAGTCAATTGCCGACCGCCGCTGGCACCGGGGGGGGGTCCGATCGGACCCCCCGCCCGCGGGAGGCAGATCACGTACAGGTACGTGATTCTGCCTGCCCGTGCCATTCTGCTGACGTATATCTACGTTAGGCGGTCGGCAAGTGGTTAAAGACTGCTGCTGATGCTGAGTGCCAGGCTCCACCTCCATACTGACACAATCTTCCTCCTCCTCCTCCTCCTCGTCCTCTTCCTGTGTGATCGGCGGGCACACAGGAACACTGTCTGGATAAAGGGGGCCTTGAGAGCTAAGGAAGTCCTCCTCTTCCTGCCTCTGTTCTGCCTCAAGTGCCCTGTCCATTATTCAACGCAGCGTGTGCTCCAACAGGTGGACAAGGGGGACAGTGTCACTGATGCATGCACTGTCACTGCTCACCATCCTCGTGGCCTCCTCAAATGGTGACAGGACAGTGCATGCATCCCTGATCATGGCCCACTGGCGTGGGGAAAAAAAACAAGCTCCCCTGACCCTGTCCTGGTGCCATAGTCGCACAGGTACTCATTGATGGCCCTCTGCTGTGTGTGCAGCCACTGCAGCATGGCCAACGTTGAGTTCCACCTGGTGGGCATGTCACAGATTAGGCGGTTCTTGGGCAGGTTAAACTCCTTTTGGAGGTCCATCAGCCGAGCACTGGCATTATATGACCGGCGGAAATGCACACAGACTTTCCTGGCCTGCCTCAGGACATCCTGTAAGCCTGCCCAAGAACCGCTGCACCACCAAGTTAAGGACGTGAGCCAAACAGGGCACATGGGTCATTTGTCCCTGTCGGAGGGCAGAGAGGAGGTTGGTGCCATTGTCGCAAACCACCATTCCTGCCTTGAGTTGGCGTGGCGTCAACCACCTCTGAACCTGCCCCTGCAGAGCTGACAGAACCTCTGCCCCAGTGTGGCTCCTGTCCCCCAAGCACACCAGCTCAAGCACCGCATGGTATCTTTTGGCCTGCGTACTTGCGTAGCCCCTTGAACGGCTACGGAGCACCGCTGGTTCCAAGGACAAAGCACAGGAAGAGGCCATGGAGGAAGAAGAAGAGGAGGGGGTGGAGGAGAGAGGTGTGTCACAATCATTAGCATTTTGGAGGCGTGGTGGCGGAACAACCTCCAACACTACTGCACCTTGTTCTGCATCCTTCCCAGCTGCCAGCAGAGTCACCCAATGCGCCGTGAAACTTAGGTAACGTCCCTGTCCATGCCTGCTGGACCATGAGTCAGCGGTAATATGCACCTTACTGCTGACCGCCCTGTCCAGCGAGGCATGGACATTGCCTTCCACATGCCGGTAGAGAGCCGGAATCGCCTTCCGTGAAAAAAAGTGGCGTTTGGGTACCTGCCACTGAGGAACCGCACATTCCACAAACTCACGGAAGGGGGCAGATTCTACCAACTGAAAAGGCAGCAGTTGAAGTGCTAGCAATTTTGCCAAGCTAGCATTTAACCGCTGGGCATGTGGATGGCTGGGAGCAAACTTCTTTCGGCAGTGCAGCAGCTGGGGCAGGGAAATTTGCCTGGTACAATCTGACGTTGGTGTACCAAAAGCAGATTGCCCACAAGTACTTGGCTGTGACACACCTAATTCTACACCTTCATTCCTCTCAGTGCAGGTCTCAGAGAGGACTGAAGGTATAGTGGGGTTGGAAATCTCAGCTGATGAGGAGCAAGGAGAGGTCCTCTTTGTTCTTTGGTGTGGGTCTTTTAGATACGCTTGCCAACGAACTGCATGGCAGGTCAACATATGTCTGGTCAAGCATGTGGTACCCAAGCGGGAGATGTTTTGGCCACGCGAGATATGCTTGAGACATATGTTGCAAATAGCAGCGGTGCGATCTGATGCACTCGTCTCAAAAAAGGCCCACACCAAAAAACTTTTTGAATAACGCGCAGAGATTGCAGCGCCCTGCACATGTGGAGCTTTGGGGTGTGATGCAGTCAATGTGCTGCCCTTATGATGTGCCACCTCCTCCTACTCTCTCCTATCAGGCACCCACGTTGAGTCAGTGACCTCATCATCCCCTCCCTCCTCATCACTGGAGCAAACCTGGCAGTATGCTGCAGCAGCAGGAGCATGACTGCCAGAGTGCTGTCCTTCTTGGGCACCCCCTCTGTCTGTGCTCATGTTACTGCCTTCATCAAGCTCAGTATCATCATCAGAGCCTTCCAAACTCTGGGCATCCTCCTGGAGCATGTACCCAACACTGTGGTCAAATAGTTCGAGGGACTCCTCAGGAGGACATGGTGGGGCTAGGGAAGGAGTCACTGATGAAATTGAGCCGAGGGAAGAGGCCGCTGCTTTGCCAGACAAAGTACCCTGGGCATGGGTGAGAGAGGATGAGGAGGATGAGGACGGCTTGGTCATCCACTCGACCAAGTCTTCCGCATGTTGCGGCTCAACACGGCCAGCTGCTAAAAAAAGCCCAAGCATGTCCCACGGCCACGTGCTGATGAGGATGCACCGTCTCCACGACCAGCACTAGACACAGAGCCTGCTTGCCCTCTCTTATTGGCTTGTGACTGTCTGCCTCTCCTTCTTGGCCTTCCAGACATACTAATGGCCTGTAGCTGCACTAAGCTGGGATATATATATATATATGTACTGATACTGCAGCTAGCAAAATCAACTGCCTGCCTGTAGTATGAGAACACCACCAACCTTCTACAGGTAGCTTTAGCTGAACACTGTGAGGTGGACGCACCCCACTAACTTGTAGGTTTAGCTGAACACTGTGAGCAGGATGCACCCCACTAACTTGTAGGTTTAGCTGAACACTGTGAGGTGGACGCACCCCACTAACTTGTAGGTTTAGCTGAACACTGTGAGCAGGATGCACCCCACTAATTTGTAGGTTTAGCTGAACACTGTGAGGTGGACGCACCACACTAACTTGTAGGTTTAGCTGAACACTGTGAGCAGGACGCACTGCACTAACTTGTAGGTTTAGCTGAACACTGTGAGCAGGACGCACCCCACTAACTTGTAGGTTTAGCTGAACACTGTGAGCAGGACGCACCCCACTAACTTGTAGGTTTAGCTGAACACTGTGAGCAGGACGCACCGCACTAACTTGTAGGTTTAGCTGAACACTGTGAGCAGGACGCACCCCACTAACTTGTAGGTTTAGCTGAACACTGTGAGCAGGACGCACCCCACTAACTTGTAGGTTTAGCTGAACACTGTGAGCAGGATGCACCCCACTAACTTGTAGGTTTAGCTGAACACTGTGAGCAGGACGCACTGCACTAACTGTAAATAGTCTAACTGCCTGACTGTGGTACTAATAGGGATGAGCCGAACACCCCCCTGTTCGGTTCGCACCAGAACATGCGAACAGGAAAAATGTTCGCTCGAACACACGAACACCGTTAAAGTCTATGGGACACGAACATGAATAATCAAAAGTGCTAATTTTAAAGGCTTATATGCAAGTTATTGTCATAAAAAGTGTTTGGGGACCTGGGTCCTGCCCCAGGGGACATGGATCAATGCAAAAAAAAGTTTTAAAAACGGCCGTTTTTTCAGGAGCAGTGATTTTAATAATGCTTAAAGTCAAACAATAAAAGTGTAATATCCCTTTAAATTTCGTACCTGGGGGGTGTCTATAGTATGCCTGTAAAGGGGCGCATGTTTCCTGTGTTTAGAACAGTCTGACAGCAAAATGACATTTGGAAGGAAAAAACACATTTAAAACTACCCGTGGCTATTGCATTGCCGACAATACACATAGAAGTTCATTGATAAAAACGGCATGGGAATTCCCCCCAGGGAAACCCCGAACCAAAATTAAAAAAAAAAAAAATGACGTGGGGGGGTCCCCCTAAATTCCATACCAGGCCCTTCAGGTCTGGTATGGATATTAAGGGGAACCCCGGCCAAAATGTAAAAAAAAAATGACGTGGGGTTCCCCCTAAATTCCATACCAGACCCTTCAGGTCTGGTATGGATTTTAAGGGGAACCCCGCGCCAAAAAAAAAAAAAAAAACGGCGTGGGGTTCCCCCAAAAATCCATACCAGACCCTTATCCGAGCACGCAACCTGGCAGGCCGCAGGAAAAGAGGGGGGGACGAGAGTGCGGCCCCCCCCCTCCTGAACCGTACCAGGCCACATGCCCTCAACATTGGGAGGGTGCTTTGGGGTAGCCCCCCAAAACACCTTGTCCCCATGTTGATGAGGACAAGGGCCTCATCCCCACAACCGTGGCCGGTGGTTGTGGGGGTCTGCGGGCGGGGGGCTTATCGGAATCTGGAAGCCCCCTTTAACAAGGGGACCCCCAGATCCCGGCCCCCCCCCTGTGTGAAATGGTAAGGGGGTACTTACCCCTACCATTTCACTAAAAAACTGTCAAAATAGTTAAAAATGACAAGAGACAGTTTTTGACAACTCCTTTATTTAAATGCTTCTTCTATCTTCCTTCATCTTCTTCTTCTTCTGGTTCTTCTGACTCTTCTGGTTCTTCCTCCGGCGTTCTCGTCCAGCATCTTCTCCGCGGCGTCTTCTATCTTCTTCTCCTCGGGCCGCTCCGCACCCATGGCATGAGGGGAGGCTCCCGCTCTTCTCTTCATCTTCTTCTTCATCCTCTTCTCTTCTTCATCTTCTTCATCTTCATCTTCTCGTCTTAATTTTCTTCTGCGGGCCGCTCCGCATCCATGCATGAAGGGAGGCTCCCGCTGTGTGACGGCGTCTCCTCGTCTGACGGTTCTTAAATAACGGGGGGCGGGGCCACCCGGTGACCCCGCCCCCCTCTGACGCACGGTGACTTGACGGGACTTCCCTGTGACGTCACGGGGAATGCCACAGGGAAGTCCCGTCATGTCCCGTGCGTCAGAGGGGGGCGGGGTCACCGGGTGGCCCCGCCCCCCGTTATTTAAGAACCGTCAGACGAGGAGACGCCGTCACACAGCGGGAGCCTCCCTCCATGCATGGATGCGGAGCGGCCCGCAGAAGAAAAGAAGAGAAGATGAAGATGAAGAAGATGAAGAAGAGAAGAGGATGAAGAAGAAGATGAAGAGAAGAGCGGGAGCCTCCCCTCATGCCATGGGTGCGGAGCGGCCCGAGGAGAAGAAGATAGAAGACGCCGCGGAGAAGATGCTGGACGAGAACGCCGGAGGAAGAACCAGAAGAGCCAGAAGAACCAGAAGAAGAAGAAGATGAAGGAAGATAGAAGAAACATTTAAATAAAGGAATTGTCAAAAACTGTCTCTTGTCATTTTTAACTATTTTGACAGTTTTTTAGTGAAATGGTAGGGGTAAGTACCCCCTTACCATTTCACACAGGGGGGGGGGGCCGGGATCTGGGGGTCCCCTTGTTAAAGGGGGCTTCCAGATTCCGATAAGCCCCCCGCCCGCAGACCCCCACAACCACCGGCCACGGTTGTGGGGATGAGGCCCTTGTCCTCATCAACATGGGGACAAGGTGTTTTGGGGGGCTACCCCAAAGCACCCTCCCAATGTTGAGGGCATGTGGCCTGGTACGGTTCAGGAGGGGGGGGGGCCGCACTCTCGTCCCCCCCTCTTTTCCTGCGGCCTGCCAGGTTGCGTGCTCGGATAAGGGTCTGGTATGGATTTTTGGGGGAACACCACGCCGTTTTTTTTTTTTTTTTTGGCGCGGGGTTCCCCTTAAAATCCATACCAGACCTGAAGGGTCTGGTATGGAATTTAGGGGGAACCCCACGTCATTTTTTTTTTTTAATTTTGGCCGGGGTTCCCCTTAATATCCATACCAGACCTGAAGGGCCTGGTATGGAATTTAGGGGGACCCCCCACGTCATTTTTTTTTTTTTTAATTTTGGTTCGGGGTTTCCCTGGGGGGAATTCCCATGCCGTTTTTATCAATGAACTTCTATGTGTATTGTCGGCAATGCAATAGCCGCGGGTAGTTTTAAATGTGTTTTTTCCTTCCAAATGTCATTTTGCTGTCAGACTGTTCTAAACACAGGAAACATGCGCCCCTTTACAGGCATACTATAGACACCCCCCAGGTACGAAATTTAAAGGGATATTACACTTTTATTGTTTGACTTTAAGCATTATTAAAATCACTGCTCCTGAAAAAACGTCCCTTTTTAAAACTTTTTTTTGCATTGATCCATGTCCCCTGGGGCAGGACCCAGGTCCCCAAACACTTTTTATGACAATAACTTGCATATAAGCCTTTAAAATTAGCACTTTTGATTTCTCCCATAGACTTTTAAAGGGTGTTCCGCGGCATTCGAATTTGCCGCGAACACCCCAAATTGTTCGGTGTTCGGCGAACTTGCGAACAGCTAATGTTCGAGTCGAACATGAGTTCGACTCGAACTCGAAGCTCATCCCTAGGTACTAATAGGATCAAAAGAACACCAGTAATTTTCTTCAGGTAGCTGTATATACTGTAACAAGACAAGCCTGCCTGTCAGTAAGAAGATAACAGGAACGGATCTAGCTGAACACTGTGAGCAGGACGCACTGCACTAACTGTAAATAGTCTAGCTGCCTGACTGTGGTACTAATAGGATCAAAGGAACACCAGTAATTTTCTTCAGGTAGCTGTATATACTATAACAAGACAAGCCTGCCTGTCAGTAGGAAGATAACAAGAATGGATCTAGCTAAACTGAATACAGTGTATATATATATATGCAACACCTGGGATGCATATATATACACAATACACTGTAAGTGCAGCTAACTGACTGACTGTTCTGCCTAATCTATCTAACTCAAATCAAATGTCACTGTCTGTCTCTCTCTCTCTCTCTCAATGAACGCCGGAACACACACTACACAGGGCCGCCGTGCAGGCGTCCTTATATAGTGTGGGGCGTGTACTAAATCCCCTGAGCCATAATTGGCCAAAGCCTCCTTGGCTTTGGCCAATTACGGCTCTCTCTACTGATGGTGCTGTGATTGGCCAAGCATGCGGGTCATAGTGCATTCTTGGCCAATCATCAGCCAGCAATGCACTGCGATGCCGCAGTGAATTATGGGCCGTGACGCGCCACACGAATTTGGCGCGAACGGCCCATAACGTTCGCAATTCAACGAACGATCGAACAGCCGATGTTCGAGTCGAACATGGGTTTGACTCGAACACGAAGCTCATCCCTAGTGGTAAATAAAAGAACTTGTGGGTTAGGGATGAGCTTTTGAGTTCGAGTCGAACTCATTGGCTGTTCGCAAGTTCGCCGAACAGTGAACAATTTGGGGTGTTCGCGGCAAATTCGAATGCCGCGGAACACCCTTTAAAAGTCTATGGGAGAAATCAAAAGTGCTAATTTTAAAGGCTAATATGCAAGTTATTGTCATAAAAAGTGTTTGGGGACCCAGGTCCTGCCCCAGGGGACATGGATCAATGCAAAAAAAAGTTTTAAAAACGGCCGTTTTTTCAAGAGCAGTGATTTTAATAATGCTTAAAGTCAAACAATAAAAGTGTAATATCCCTTTAAATTTCGTAGCTGGGGGTGTCTATAGTATGCCTGTAAAGGGGCGTATGTTTCCTGTGTTTAGAACAGTCTGACAGCAAAATGACATTTTGAAGGAAAAAACCCATTTAAAACTACCCGCGGCTATTGCATTGCCGACAATACACATAGAAGTTCATTGATAAAAACGGCATGGGAATTCCCCAAAGGGGAACCCTGAACCAAGATTAAAAAAAAAAAAATGACGTGGGAGTCCCCCCTAAATTCCATACCAGGCCCTTCAGGTCTGGTATGGATATTAAGGGGAACCCCGGCCAAAATTAAAAAAAAAAATGACATGGGGTTCCCCCTAAATTCCATACCAGACCCTTCAGGTCTGGTATGGATTTTAAGGGGAACCCCGCGCCAAAAAAAGAAAAACGGCGTGGGGTCCCCCCAAAGATACATACCAGACCCTTATCCGAGCACGCAACCTGGCAGGCCGCAGGAAAAGAGGGGGGGACAAGAGTGCGGCCCCCCCTCCTGAACCATACCAGGCCACATGCCCTCAACGTTGGGAGGGTGCTTTGGGGTAGCCCCCCAAAACACCTTGTCCCCATGTTGATGAGGACAAGGGCCTCATCCCCACAACCCTGGCCGGTGGATGTGGGGGTCTGCAGGCGGGGGGCTTATCGGAATCTGGAAGCCCCCTTTAACAAGGGGACCCCCAGATCCCGGCCCCCCCGTGTGAAATGGTAAGGGGGTACTTAGTGAAGACTATTGCTCCTTTGAGGTGGTCATATAATTCCGTTATCAATGGAATCGGATAAGCATTCTTTTTTTTTTTTTTTTAATTCTTTTTATTATTTTGCAAAAAAGAAAAAACAAGAGAAAACAATCATCAACAACCAGACGGGCAACATACCCATCCTCGAGTCTGCCACGTAGGGCTGTACATTTGTCTAACAAGTTCTACTACTACTCCCTTGAACTCCCCCCCCCCTTAACCCGACCGACCGTCATGGCTGCAGTGTCAAATGTCGCATCTATACCCTGAACATATACATTTATATTGTTTTCTATGTTACACAGAACTGTCCTCACTTTTATATATGAAACCCATAACAGGAGATATTGACAGCTTCTATACAATTAGGACATCAGGAACTTATGACTCCATCTCTCCCCCACCAGACCTATTTCACAATGCTCATTCACCAGCCTACAGCATATTTGTTAATTAATTAGCCTACCGTTACTACTGAGTCTAACCATGGTTGCCATACTTTTGAGAATTTCTTTGGACAACCTCTGAGTCTATATGTAGCCTTATACAAGGGTATGACCGAGTTGACCAAACCCTTCCAAAAGGAAAGTGTGGGTGCCGCTGTGTTCTTCCATTTCAGTAGGATAGCTTTTTTACCATAAAATAGGCCTATATTTAACAGGGTGCGGTGCGCCAAGGATGGTACCACTTCCTCCACCAACCCAATGAGGCACACTCTGGGCGTCAAGGGCACTGGGACACTGAGCACCTCCGTCAGACAGTCTGTAACCTCCCTCCAGAATGTATGTATTTCCGGACAGTCCCAAAAAATGTGTTTCGCATCTGCCGGGGAGAGCATACATCTCCAGCACTTTCCATCTGAGGATGGAAAAATTCGCAACAGCCGAGCTGGAGTTAAATAGATGTGGTGGAGAAATTTGAATTGGATTAGCCGATCACGAGCTGATACTAAGTTTGTAAATGGGTGATCCCACATATCATCCCAGTCTTCTCCTTGCAAATCTGGAACCTCTCTTTCCCATTTTTCCCTACATTTAACTACCCCACTCGGAGTTTTGTTGAATAGAGATTTATAAACAGTTGATAGTGGTTTGGCCAAGTCTTCATCTTTTAACATAAGTTCCAGTGAAGAAGGGAGATATTCCACCCTTCGATTCCCGAACTGCGCCCCAAAAGCATGGCGCAGCTGAAGAAATCGAAAAAAGGTAGAGTTCGGAAGGTTGTGTCTTGCCTTAAGCTGATCAAAAGGAAGCAGCTCTCCCTCTCTGACAATATCCTCCAGTTTCTTTACACCCCTACCAGACCATACAACAGGATCAGGAATGGAGCAGAAATGCGACAGATTTGGGTTAAACCATAATGGTGCAGACGGTGTGACTCCCACATAACTAGGGGACACCAAGGTAGTAGCTACCTCCCATGCTTTAATAGTGGCTCTCATAGAAGTAGTCATGGGTAACCCCGACTTTGGCCCTCTGTATAGTGCTAGATTCAAGCTTTCATACGACCCTATATAGGCTGCTTCCAGAACATTAGCAGAGTCCCCATCTTCCGCCATCAGCCAGCGTCTGGCAAAAACCATCTGCCCTGCCAGATAATATTTTTGCCAATCTGGAAGTGCCAAACCTCCCTGCCCCCAGGGTTCTTGAAGGGACTTTAAACTTATCCTTGGTGCTTGTGGGTACCATATGAAGGACCCAATAATTCCATTGAGAGTGGAGTAAAATGATTTCGGGATCCAATTGGGGGAATGGCGCAGAAAATACAGTATGACAGACAAAAATTTCATCTTTAATAGACTCACCCTTCCCATAAGAGACAATGGTAACTTCTGCCATAGTTGAACTTTGTGCTTAAGTCTAGACACTAGGGGGAGAAGATTTAGTTTCATGTAGTCGTTTATGTTATCCGTGACCCTGACCCCTAAATAAGTGATAGTGGAAACCCATTGTAGCGTACTTCAACAAGGCTGCATTTCCAAATGCTAAATCAATCCTTGCGGAAGACCTGTGCGCAGAGGACAAATGCGAGTAGGCTGTACCATCAGGGTTTTTCCACCTCCAAACCTCTGACAACCCTGCCATATCTGCCCAGGAGCGTAGATCCACCGAGGCCGGCCTGGCGGCATTGGAGGAATCCAGTTTCCCGTCCAGAATGGCATTATAGTCCCCCATTATAAGAACTGGCAAATGAAGAAACAGAGCCAGTGTTACCATAAAATCGTACAGAAATCTCACCTTGAATGTAGAAGTCATGTATATATTTACCAATAGGAATTTATGACTATGTATTTCTAAGGAAACCGCCACATACCGTCCCCCCGGATCTGTAACCACCTGGTGAATTGTACAAGCTATAGCTTTACTTATTAGTATCGATACTCCTCTTGCATAAGTGGAATAGGTAGCATGAATCGCCCTCTGTATCCATGGTTTTCGCAGGGACAGAATTTTGCTGCCCTCTAGGTGAGTCTCCTGCAGGAGGACGATATGTGGCTTCACCTGTTTCAAGTATTGGAAAACCGTTGCTCTTTTAAATTTGCTGTTCAAGCCTCTGACATTCCATGAGAAAATCCCTACTTTACTACCCATCTAGGGATGTTAAGAAATAGAAGACCTGGAATATAACTTGTATTTGGACATTAGTTGGTTGGAAAGCCCTGTGTGTAGACTTGTGTAACCTTAGATACATACATGCAGTATTAATAAAGCAGCCGTGACAGTGGTCTAACAATACCCCCCCTGCTATCATACCAGAACCCAAGGAACCTACAAAAAGGTTCCAATCAAAAAACAGGTAGAACAACCTTTCAATCTCAAACTGAAACTGAAAAAAAAAATGAGAAAAAAGAAAAAAAAGAAAAATAACAATTGTCCGGTATGCAGCTTGATCCCAAAAACAAACACCCCTTGGAGAGTTCCACCTTGGAAAACGAAAGTTCAGCATCCGTTGAGTAAAGAAAAAATGTCCGTGCATTTCCAGAAGGACTCCGGCAGTAGTTCTAATAAGGGACAACTTGCACCCGACCACACGTGTAAAACAGTATGACACTAGAAAAAACACAAAAACATTTCAAGAAAAATCAATCAGGATCACAGCTGCAGTGAGAATTCCATTCCCTTCCCATCCCGAGCGACCCAGGATCAAATTTGCAAAACAGAGATAGTGAACAGAGCATGTCTCCCTTTGGTATTCAAAAAGAACATTGCGATTATCAGGGGTCACCCCCCCTCAGTAATCCAGATTTGCCACGTAGTCTCTTTTCCGTTCAATCAGGAACATTAAAATGGAAGATGATAAAACTCGAGACAACGGACAGTGTTTGAAAAATCATGGGTTTGCGTCCAGCCAATCACACGCCTCTTGTGGGGTATCAAAAAACTTTACAGAGCCCTTATATTGCACTCGGAGACGACTTGGGTAGAGCATGCTGTATTTCAATTCCTTTTCTCTGAGCCTTCTCTTCACATCCGTGAAAGATCTACGCCTGCGTTGCGTTTCCGCCGAGAAATCTGGAAACAGCATAATTCTGGCATTTTCATACCTAAGGTCCTGGTGCTTCCGTGCTTCAGCCAGTAACATGTCCCTGTCTTTATAGTTTAGAAAGCGTACCAGGAACGGTCGGGGAGGGGCTCCAGAAGGCCTGGCTCCCGTAGGGACTCTATGGGCCCTCTCTGCCACATATGTTGGTGGCAGGTCCCCCAGTGATAATAATTGCTTGAAGAATTGTTCTGCAAATGTCGACGGGGATGACCCTTCCACCCCCTCAGGGAGCCCCACCACTCTTACATTATTTCTGCGTTGGCGGTCCTCTGCGTCGTCCGCTCTGTGTTGCAGCGCCCGGACCATATCTTTCAATTCATGTAACTGGGAGCCATATGTATGCGTGGTATCCTCCACTTCGGATATGCGGTCCTCTGCCGTTGTCAATCTGCCTCGAATCTTATCAAGATCATGGCGGATTAAATTACACTCTGATGCCAGGCAATCTATGCGGGTGACCAGCTCAGACTTTGATGCGGCGATGGCCTCCAGAATAGGACCCGTGATTGCAGCAGTGTCCAGTTCAATTTCCTGTGGCAGAGGGGGAGATGTTTCCGGAGCCTGCTGTGAGAGAGACTCACGCTGCGCCATCTTCCCTGCCTGTGTCTTGGCGCGCTGTGTAGTCGACACAGGGAGTGTGATGCTGTGGGAGGAGCCAGGCGCCATGCTTTCTCGAGTCCGCAGCTGCCTCTGATCTAACGGCGGCTGCGAATGCTGTTTAGCCTGCTTCTTCTGGCTCGAGGATGGCATCGCTGCGTTCCCCCACTCTTCCCCTCGATTCTGAGCCGTCAGGCGGCAGGAAATGGGTAGTTGGTCGGGTACAATCAGGATTAAAGAACGGATGCTAGCCGGAGCTCCTGGAGATCACGTCCTAACGCTTTCACATCCGGCCATGCCCCTTCGGATAAGCATTCTTAACTGTAATGAGATTGAGACCCCTGTAATTGATACAAAGTCTCAGTTCACCACTCTTCTTTTTCACAAAGAAAAAAACAGCACCGGCAGGAGAAGAGGATTTGCGAAAAAAAACCCTGGGAAAGTGAATCCGGAACATACTCCTCCATAGATTTATCTTTGGATACAGACAGATGGTAAACCTGGCCATGAGGAGGAATGGCAGCAGGTTGAAGGTCAATTGTGCAGTTGTACCGAGTGACACAGAGAATAAGAGAGTGTTGGGAGAAGATTTGGCTAAAACCCCCGAAAGTTGGATTCCGATTTAACCCGCTCGATGGTCACCTTGTTGGCCTTATGGTTTTGGTGAACACGTCATTTATTCACAAGTGGTGGAGCACATTTGATTGAAGATTTGGACACATTGCAGAGTTTCTGAGTAGCATGGTGATTGGCAACATTTCATCACTGATATGGACTTTTTATAGCTACATATGTTATGTTTTTGAATTGCTTTATTTAATTAATTAAATTGAGAATTGTTCACAGCAAGATTGGGAGTTTCCTCCTTCTTGGCAAATAGGGGGTGGTGACAATTTAAAAGGTCAATTGCTTAATTAACTTAACCCACTAGCAATCACTCTCAGGCTGCTGGCACCTAGATTGTGGTCCCACAAGCTGGAAAATCTTTGTGCAGGGTTCAGTTAAGAGTGGCATTGTTATGCAAGTGACAATCTGGTATTAGATTGGTCAGTCCTTTGTCACAAGTTGGTGAGAAGGACTTACCTCACACCCCCCATCCCCTAACACAAATCCTTCTCCTCCCAACATAATCCTTTCTCCACGTCTAGCACAAATCCTCTCCAATTAATCACCCCTCCTAACACAAATCTTCTTTATCCCCCTCCCCCAAATCCCCCCCTTTACCAGAACAAATAATTTTTGACCCACCCACCCTCATCCCCAAATCACCCCAAAATCACCAACACAACTTCTCATCTCAGAACATATCCTTCCAACACAAATCCTCCTTCCCCCAAATCCCCCCTCCTAGCACAAATCCTCTCCCCATTTCTAGCACAATTCCTATGCCCTCTCAAACCTTTTTCCCCTCTTCAAATCCCCCAGTGCAAATCCTCTTTCCCCTAGTCCCTCCTCACAGCACATATCCTTTCAGCACTTCTAGCATGACCCCCAACCATCCTAGATTTGGTGGGACCTTCCTGAGATTTGAACAAAATCCTGATGTCCCACAATACTGTTCTAAGTCCCAGAGCCAGATGGCAGAACACGTTCCAGCACTTGGCTCCTCCAACCTGACTGGCAGAGGTGCGTTAGTGTGGGCATCCAGGGAACAAGCCCATCATCTTTTGTAGGGTGCCTGTGGTCCCAGATGACATAATGTCTCTCTGGCACCTGGCATTTCTTTGTTGGGTAGGAGGATACATGTGCTGGGGGTCCTTTTGAAGGCGAAGGGGGGTTGGGGGAGGAGAGACTATAAATCCAAACCCCCTTTCTAGTATAAGTTCTTTCCTCTCCCGAAGCACCCCCAGCACATATCCTCCCCTCAAATCACTCCTCGCATGAAACTTTGTTAGCTGCAACTTTGCCGGCCCCTGTGCTTTCCCTTTCCCATTCACTGTCCTCTCCACCTTCCCAAACACTGTTTTCTCTCAGCTTGCACAGACCTCGGATCAGGGTGGGTTCATGCACAGTGTCCCTCCTGACTCCTCCTCATGGCCTGTGTTAATTAAATCACCAGAGTTGGATTGCTGCCATAGAGGGGGTGAGCGTGTGAGGCAAAAGATGTAGGGCAGGCATGACATGTGCCCATGCTAGCGTACCCATATTAGAAGGGTTAGTGGAGCCGAGTGGGTTAGTGTGGGCACCCAGGGAACATGCCCAGCATCTCTTGTGGGTTGCCAGACACATGATGTCCCCCTCTACGGCAGCTGTTATATCTTTGGAGGAGGATATTGTTGTAATGTACACATACGGTACAATAGATACTGTAAATTCCTTTAGTTAAATTTGTTTAATCCATTTCATTCATTTTCGGAATTCATATTCTACTCAATTTGAAAAGTTTTTGAATCAATTTTGAATAGTTTTTGAATTTCCAAACAGAATAAAATAGAATAGAAAAAAGTAGAATAGAATATAAAAAGTAGAATAGAATAGAAAAGAATATAACAGAAAATAAAAGAATAGAATATAATAGAGTAAAACAGAACAAAATAGGATAGAAAATAATCTATTCCAATAGAATGGAATAGAATAGAATAAAAAAAGAATAGAATGAAATATATTATAACCATCTTTTAAAATTCTAATAGAGAAGAAAAGAATCAAAAAAACAATACAATAGAATAGAAATAATATAACCATTTTCCAAAATTCAAATAGAATCAATTCGAATTTGAATAGAATAGAAAAGAATAGAGTAGAATATAATAGAAAATAACACAATGGTATAGAAAAAACAGAATAGAATATAATAGAATGAATATAACCATCTCCCTATTCTAATCTATTTGTTTCTATTCTATTCAAATTCAAATTGATTCTATTAGAAGTTTGGGAAATGGTTATATTCTATTGTTTTTTTAATTATATTCTTTTTCTGTTTATTCTATTCTATTCAAATTTCGGAAGATGGTTATATTCTATTCTATTGTTTTTTTCTATACTATTCTGTTATTTTCTATTCTTTTCTTTACTATTCTATTCAAATTGATTCTATTAGAATTTTGGGAAATGGTTATATTCTTTCTATTCCATTGTTTTTTTTTTTTTAAATGTATTTCTTTTCTATTCTATTATAGTCTATTCTATTCTCTTTTTTTCTTTTCTATTCTTTTCTTATGTATTCAAATTCAAATTTATTCTATTTGACATTTGAATTTCAGAAGATGGTTATATTCTGTTATTCTAGTCTTTTGGTTTCTGTTATATTCCAGTCTATTCTATTCTTTTATTTTTTGTTATATTCTTTTCTATTATTTTTTTCTATTCTATTCCTTTATTTTCTATTCTACTTTATTCTCTTTGGAAATTCGAAAACGATTCAAATTTGAAAATTATTTGAAAACGATTAGAAATTAGAAACCAAGAAAAACTTTTTTTTTTTAATTTAATTTTCTGTTTTTTTCATTTGTTTAGCAAAATATAAAAAAACAAGCGGTGATTAAATACCACCAAAGAAAGCTCTATTTGTGTAATAAAAATGATAAAAATGTCATGTGGGTACAGTGCTGCACCGGGCAGCAAGTTCCATTATAAATAATGTAGCCCTATGTGTTATATATACAGGATAGGATTTTCTACACAGCGCACTACGTGACAGGACGGCTGTATGAGGCTGCAGAGAAAGCCGCTGTCCTCTCTCACCTGTATAAATAATATCTTACTCAGCCCGGGGCCCCCCAGAGGAGAAAACTAGAATGACACCACTGAGAAGTCACTTTTCCTGCTATTCAGGATTGGCAGAGCCTTTCTAGTAAATGGTGGTTTAATGTCATGTTCAGGGCAGGACTTGGGGTGATGGGGGCCCCTGGGCTTCAGTCACTTTTGGGCCTTACCATTCTATACATTACCTTAAACCTTTTGTTTTCTTTTGAGCGCGCCACTCTGATAATGTCTGTCCACCATTACATCACTGTCTAATGCAGACAGGTTTTCTCAACGGCAGTAAACGAGGCTCTACGTAACTGCCAATAACCAATCAGCAAACCTCAAGATAAGAGTTCAAGGAATTTGAAGGAAAAAACTATTTAAGGAAAAAAACTTACATTTAAATGCTCATCAATGCAGCCTTATCAGTGTCCATCTGCAGCCTTGTCAGTGTCATTTGCAGCCTTGTCAGTGTCATTTGCAGCCTTGTCAGTGTCATTGCAGCCTTGTCAGTGTCATTTGCAGCCTTGTCAGTGTCATCTGCAGCCTTGTCAGTGTCATTTGCAGCCTTGTCAGTGCCCATTTGCAGCCTTATCAGTGTCATCTGCAGCCTTGTCAGTGTCATTGCAGCCTTGTCAGTGTCATTGCAGCCTTGTCAGTGTCATTGCAGCCTTGTCAGTGTCATTTGCAGCCTTGTCAGTGTCATTGCAGCCTTGTCAGTGTCATTGCAGCCTTGTCAGTGTCATTGCAGCCTTGTCAGTGTCATTGCAGCCTTGTCAGTGTCATTTGCAGCCTTGTCAGTGTCATTGCAGCCTTGTCAGTGTCATTGCAGCCTTGTCAGTGTCATTTGCAGCCTTGTCAGTGTCATTGCAGCCTTGTCAGTGTCACTGCAGTATAAATATAGCGCCGCCGAGATACACAGAGCCGGTCCTGTGTATCTTGGCTCCTGTCGGCTTTTCTTGGCTCCTCTCACAGTCCCGCCCAGTCCCGCCCTATGATGGACAACACAGGTCCAATGGCGGGACTAGGCGTGACTGTGGGCGGAGCCAAGCGCCGACATACATAGGCGAGTGTACTCGGATAGCTCCACTCACAGTCACGCCCTGTCCCTGTGTTATGTCCATCATAGGGCGGGACTAGGAGTGATTGTGAGTGGAGCCGAGCACTGTCATACATAGGCGAGTGTACTCGGATAGCTCCGCTCACAGTCACGTCCAGTCCCTGTGTTATGTCCATCATAGGGCGGGACTAGGTGTAGCTGTGGGTGGAGCCGAGCACTGTCATACATAGGCGAGTGTACTCGGATAGCTCCGCTCACAGTCACGTCCAGTCCCTGTGTTATGTCCATCATAGGGCAGGACTAGGCGTGACTGTGGGCGGAGCCGAGCGCCGACATACATAGGCGAGTGTACTCGGATAGCTCCGCTCACAGTCACGCCCAGTCCCTGTGTTATTTCCATCATAGGGCGGGACTGGGCGTGACTGTGGGCAGAGCCGAGTGCCATCATACATAGGTGAGTGTACTCGGCTAGCTCCGCTCACAGTCACGCCCAGTCCCTGTGTTATGTCCATCATAGGGCGGGACTAGGCGTGACTGTGGGCAGAGCCGAGTGCCATCATACATAGGTGAGTGTACTCGGCTAGCTCCGCTCACAGTCACGCCCAGTCCCTCTGTTATGTCCATCATAGGGCGGGACTAGGAGTGACTGTGAGCGGAACTAGCCGAGTATAGCCGAGTACACTCGGCTGGGGCCCGCGGGGCCCCCCATTGGGTGGGGCCCATGGGCCTGAGCCCAGTCAAGCCCAATGATAAGTCCTGGTCATGTTGTAGAAATCTGTCAAAGATTACACAAAAAACAGCTTTTCTAATGGAAGAGCCTTTTAGATCCCTGAATAATCTCTTCATTAACTAGCCTTGGTTTGGAAGAAGGGGCGGCTTTTGATATGTAAAATATCTGATGGAAACCAGAGACCCCGAATCATCAGTTGTGTGCCCCTTCCCTGCACATTGGGTTTAGGATCAGGGTGAAGTTGGCCATACATACAAAGATTTAGTCTGTTCAGACTGTGGGTGTCCATCCATGATAAATAATACAGATGGATACATTTCCCCCGGCAGCCAGCACCTGAAGATGTCACAATACCTAAATAGTGACTGTGGCTGATTGGAAAGAATGTTACCCTGTCTCCTTTCATGTTTTACTCAAAGGATATTGGGAGGAGTGGTGCCAACAGGGCTACTCACCCATTAAACTTCAACCAGTTCATCAGCAACTGGGCAAAATTCACTCTGTGTATGGCCAGGTTAGATAGAGATGTGTTGTGTCTGCCCCACCCCCACCGCTGACAGCTGGAATTGTTCTTCATTATAAAAGGACTGTCCGGTGTCTCTCTTTGAGGACTGGTTTACACCACTTGCGGTGTGGGAAAGGTGCGTTTCAGCGCCCATTTCCTGCACTGCGGGGGAACGCGCTGCCTCTTGCAGATGCCGGTGTGCACCATTAATTCTTAATGCCAGTCTCACGCATTTCCTGGGATCATTCACAGCCATTAAATCGCATAGTACCACAGTACCACAGTACCACGCAGTTTGGTGTGACACAAATTTAAAAGTCGCTCCTGCCGTACTTTTTGCTTGTTCTTGCACACTTGGCAGCCTGTTGAAATTAACGGTTTGCTGAAAATGTGCAATGTGGGAACATCCAAAACTGCACGCGCTCAGACATACCTGTTATGGTGGGAACCGGTGCCTAGTCTGATGTTTGGACTTCTAATAAAAAAACATTTAAATACACATTATCCACTTACCTACCGGGCACTTTCACCCGCTTCCCGCCCAGGACAATGTTCAGCTTTCAGCGCTGTCACAACACTGTACACAGATGACAATTTTATCATTTTTACCCACAAATAAAGATTTCTTTTGGTGGTATTTCATCACCTCTGGGGTGGTTATTTTTTGCTAAGCAAACAAAAAAAGACCAAAAATTTTGAAAAAAATGAATAAATAAGTTTCATAGTTTGTTTTAAAATTTGAAAACAGGTAATTTTTTCCTTCACTGATGTGCACTAATAAGGCTGCACTGATGGGCATTGATAGGTGGCACTTGTGGGCACTGATAAGAGGCACAGATAGGCAGCAGTGATGGGCACTGATAGGTGGCACTTGTGGGCACTGATAAGAGGCACAGATAGGCAGCAGTGATGGGCATTGATAGGTGGCACTTGTGGGCACTGATAAGAGGCACAGATAGGCAGCACTGACGGGCATTGATAGGTGGCACTTTTGGGCACTGATAAGAGGCACAGATAGGCAGTAGTGACGGGCATTGATAGGTGGCACTTGTGGGCACTGATAAGAGGCACAGATAGGCAGCAGTGATGGGCACTGATAGGTAGCACTGATGGGCACTGATAAGAGGCACAGATAGGCAGCAGTGATGGGCACTGATAGGTGGCACTTGTGGGCACTGATAAGAGGCACAGATAGGCAGCATGATGGGCACTGATAGGTAACACTGATGGGCCTGCACTGACAATCAGGACACCGATAATCAGTGCCGATGTCCCGGTAACACAAGCCGGTTATCGGCTCTCCATCACTCCTCACGATGTCACGTGAGGAAAGAAAAAAACGGTAACTGGCTTGTGTTTACATTCTGTGATCAGCTGTCATTGGCTGACAGCTGATCACATGGTAAAGGGCCTATGATTGGCACCCCAATCTGTGATCAGATGAGTGCTTCAGACTCGGCGATCACAGAGCGCGCAGCCCAAGCGCCACAAGGGGGTGCGATGACGGGAGGACGTTAATAGACACCCGCTCGGCAAAGTAAGCCCGCGCTGAAGAAGGAAGAAGAGAAGAGGATGAAGAAGAAGATGAAGAGAAGAGCGAGAGCCTCCCCCCATGCCATGGGTGTGGAGCGGCCCGAGGAGAAGAAGATAGAAGACGCCGCGGAGGAGATGCTGGACGAGAACGCTGGAGGAAGAACCAGAAGAGCCAGAAGAACCAGAAGAAGAAGAAGATGAAGGAAGATAGAAGAAAGAAGAAGCATTTAAATAAAGGAATTGTCAAAAACTGTCTCTTGTCATTTTTAACATTTTTGACAGTTTTTTAGTGAAATGGTAGGGGTAAGTACCCCCTTACCATTTCACACAGGGGGGGGGGCGGGATCTGGGGTTTCCCTTGTTAAAGGGGGCTTCCAGATTCCGATAAGCCCCCCGCCCGCAGACCCCCACAACCACCAGCCAGGGTTGTGGGGATGAGGCCCTTGTCCTCATCAACATGGAACAAGATGTTTTGGGGGGCTACCCCAAAGCACCCTCCCAATGTTGAGGGCATGTGGCCTGGTACGGTTCAGGAGGGGGGGGCACACTCTCGTCCCCCCCTCTTTTCCTTTGGCCTGCCAGGTTGCGTGCTCGGATAAGGGTCTGGTATGGATTTTTGGGGGGACCCCACGCCGTTTTTTTTTTTGGCACGGGGTTCCCCTTAAAATCCATACCAGACCTGAAGGGCCTGGTATGGAATTTAGGGGGACTCCCACGTCATTTTTTTTTTTTAATTTTGGTTCGGGGTTTCCCTGTGTTGAATTCCCATGCTGTTTTTATCAATGAACTTCTATGTGTATTGTCGGCAATGCAATAGCCGCGGGTAGTTTTAAATGGAATTTTTCCTTCGAAATGTAATTTTGCTGTCAGACTGTTCTAAACACGGGAAACATACGCCCCTTTACAGGCACACTATAGACACCCCCCTGATATGAAATTTAAAGAGATATTACACTTTTATTGTTTGACTTTAAGCATTATTAAAATCACTGCTCCTGAAAAAACGGCCGTTTTTAAAACTTTTTTTTGCATTGATCCATGTCCCCTGGGGCAGGACCCGAGTCCCCAAACACTTTTTATGACAATAACTTGCATATTAGCCTTTAAAATTAGCACTTTTGATTTCTCCCATAGTCTTTTAAAGGGTGTTCCGCGGCATTCGAATTTGCCGCGAACACCCCAAATTGTTCGCTGTTCGGCGAACTTGCGAACAGCCAATGTTTGAGTCGAACATGAGTTCGACTCGAACTCGAAGCTCATCCCTAGTTTTCAGCCTAAGGAGAAGAAATTTGGAACTATACCGTCGATATATAGACGACATAGTTATTGTGTGGAGGGGCACGGAGGAAGAATTACAAGCTTTCTTTAATGAAATAAACTGCAACACATACGGAATTTCTTTTTCTGGCAGTTGGAACACACAAAGTATAAACTACCTGCATCTACAGATTTATAAAAATAAATAATAAACACTAGGACATTCTTTAAGAGCACCGACAGGAATGGGTACATTCCAACCAGCAGCTGCCACCATCCACAATGGATTGGAAACATTCCGAAGGGACAACTAATGCGGATACACAGAAATTGTAGTAACGTAAATGATTACGAAGAACAAGCAGATATCATAATCAACAGATTTGTCGAAAAAGGATATAACAAGAAACAGTTAATGAACCTAAAGGATAAGGTGAAGAAAATGGATAGAAATACACTAATAGAAGGGAAACCAGTTGATAACATCAAGAAGAACAAAAATATGGACACGGCCTTTCTAACAGGTTACAATAGACAATACAAAATTACAGAGTCCATAATCAAGAAACACTGGCCCATTCTACAATCAGACAAAACCCTGAATTCCATACTACCAAGAAAGCCCAGTTTCATCTATAGAAAAGCCCCACCACTTGGAAATAAATTAGTGCACAACGCCTTGGATCCACCGAAGCAGATAAAAATAATAAAAAACTTGAAAGGATTTTTTAAATGTGGAAAGTGCCTACCGTGTAAAAGCAGCAAAAAAACTAACAGGAAAATAACTACATTTAGATCAGCAAATAATGGAAAAGAATACAACATTAAAGAGCTCATAACCTGCAACAGCACCCATGTGACTTATGTTTTGGAATGCCTGTACCACATTCAATATGTGGGCAGGATGACAAGACAGTTACACGTCAGAATCAGGGAACACATAACTAATATAAAAAATGGATATCATAAGCACAGCGTCTCAAGGCATTTTAAAGACTACCATAATAAAGATCTGTCCTGTATGGTCTTCTACAGGATTGATAAAATTAAAGCACACTGGAGGGGAGAGAACAAGAAAATTAAAATCTCATAAAATGAGACCAAATGGATCTTCCTACTGGACACCCTCCAACCAGCAGGAATGAACATAGACGTTGATTTAAATTGTTTCCTTACAAATTTTTAGAGCCACGAGCAAGTAACCATCCCTAAATCCAAATATATTTTTAAAAATATATATTTTAAATATCTATCATCTCATTATTCCCAAGATTGGAAAGAAAAAGTACAAATACACCACCTTAATATTCACACACATGAAATTACTCCATAGCGATGAAATGCGCCCCGATTTTTCAAACACCCCCCAGGAAAATGTATTTATTTCATCTTCCTCATTTTAACTTAATTTAATTCCAATTTAAACTAATTTTAAATCAATTTTAAATCAAGATTATGGTCACTTAAGAATATATATACATAGGATTGGATGTGAAGGTCCCCCTACCATAAGAAGTTTTTTACTAGAACACTCAATGGGGACTCCTATCATTGAATTTAGCTATAGGACACACATCATAGTTACATAGTTACATAGTAGGTGAGGTTGAAAAAAGACACAAGTCCATCAAGTCCAACCTATGTGTGTGATTATGTGTCAGTATTTCATTACATATCCCTGTATGTTGCGGTCATTCAGGTGATTATCTAATAGTTTCTTGAAGCTATCAATGCTCCCCGCTGAGACCACCGCCTGTGGAAGGGAATTCCACATCCTTGCCGCTCTTACAGTAAAGAACCCTCTACGTAGTTTATGGTTAAACCTCTTTTCTTCTAATTGTAATCAGTGGCCACGAGTCTTATTAAACTCTCTTCTGCAAAAAAGTTTTATCCCTATTGTGGGGTCACCAGTACAGATTTATATATTGAAATCATATCCCCTCTCAAGCGTCTCTTCTCCAGAGAGAATAAGTTCAGAGCTTGCAACCTTTCCTCATAACTAAGATCCTCCAGACCCTTTATTAGCTTTGTTGCCCTTCTTTGTACTCGCTCCATTTCCAGTACATCCTTCCTGAGGACTGGTGCCCAGAACTGGACAGCATACTCTAGGTGCGGCCGGACCAGAGTCTTGTAGAGCGGGAGAATTATCGTTTTATCTCTGGAGTTGATCCCCCTTTTAATGCATGCCAATATTCTGTTTGCTTTATTAGCAGCAGCTTGGCATTGCATGCCATTGCTGAGCCTATCATCTACTAGGACCCCCAGGTCCTTTTCCATCCTAGATTCCCCCAGAGGTTCTCCCCCCAGTGTATAGATTGCATTCATATTTTTGCCACCCAAATGCATTATTTTACATTTTTCTACATTGAACCTCAATTGCCATGTACTCGCCCACCCCATTAATTTGTTCAGGTCTTTTTGCAAGATTTCCACATCCTGCGGAGAAGTTATTGCCCTGCTTAGCTTAGTATCGTCTGCAAATACAGAGATTGAACTGTTTATCCCATCCTCCAGATCGTTTATGAACAAATTAAATAGGATTGGTCCCAGCACAGAACCCTGGGGAACCCCACTACCCACCCCTGACCATTCTGAGTACTCCCCATTTATCACCACCCTCTGAACACGCCCTTGTAGCCAGTTTTCAATCCATGTACTCACCCTATGGTCCATGCCAACGGACCTTATTTTGTACAGTAAACATTTATGGGGAACTGTGTCAAATGCTTTTGCAAAATCCAGATACACCACATCTACGGGCCTTCCTTTATCTAGATGGCAACTCACTTCCTCATAGAAGGTTAATAGATTGGTTTGGCAAGAACGATTCTTCATGAATCCATGCTGATTACTGCTAATGATACCGTTCTTATTACTAAAATCTTGTATATAGTCCCTTATCATCCCCTCCAAGAGTTTACATACTATTGATGTTAGGCTAACTGGTCTGTAATTCCCAGGGATGTTTTTTGGGCCCTTTTTAAATATTGGTGCTACATTGGCTTTTCTCCAATCAGCTGGTACCATTCCAGTCAATAGACTGTCTGTAAAAATTAGGAACAACGGTCTGGCAATCACCTGACTGAGTTCCCTAAGTACCCTCGGATGCAAGCCATCTGGTCCCCGTGATTTATTAATGTTAAGTTTCTTAAGTCTAATTTTAATTCCGTCCTCTGTTAACCATGTAGGTGCTTCCTGTGTTGTGTCATGAGGATAAACACTGCAGTTTTGGTTACTGAAGCCCCCCGATTCACTCGTGAATACTGAGGAGAAGAATAAATTCAATACCTTCGCCATCTCCCCATCCTTTGTAACCAGATGTCCTTCCTCATTCTTTATGGGGCCAATATGGTCTGTCCTCCCTTTTTTACTATTTACATACTTAAAGAATTTCTTGGGATTTTTTTTGCTCTCCTCCGCTATGTGTCTTTCATGTTCTATCTTAGCCGTCCTAATTGCAGCCTTACATTTCTTATTGCATTCTTTATAAAGTCTGAATGCTGAGGATGATCCCTCAACCTTGTATTTTTTGAAGGCCTTCTCCTTTGCTTTTATATGCATTTTTACATTGGAGTTAAGCCATCCAGGATTTTTGTTCGCTCTTTTAAATTTATTACCATATGGGATACATTGGCTAATGCCCTTATTTAATATGCTCTTAAAGCAAACCCATCTCTCCTCCGTATTCTTTGTTCCTAATATTTTATCCCAATTTATGCCTTTTAGCAAGGTTTGTAGTTTAGGGAAGTTGGCTCTTTTGAAATTCAGTGTCTTTGTGTTCTCTTCATGTTTCCTATTTGTGTGATTTATACTGAAACTAATTGACCTGTGATCGCTGTTACCTAAATTGCCCCGTATTTCCACATCTGTTATCAGGTCTGTATTGTTGGTAATCAGTAGATCCAGTAATGTTTTATTTCTAGTTGGTGCGTCTACCATCTGACCCATAAAATTGTCCTGCAAGACATTAAGGAACTGGCGAGCCTTAAATGAATGCGCGGTTCCCTCCGCCCAGTCTATGTCTGGATAATTAAAATCCCCCATTATGATAACACTTCCCATCCTTGCTGCTAATCCAATTTGTGATAGGAGATCCATCTCCACTTCCTCCCTCAGGTTAGGGGGCCTATAGCATACTCCCAGTATTATTTTCCCATTAGCTTCATCCCTTTGGAGCTCTACCCATAAGGATTGCACCTCCTCCCTAGCTCCCTCAGTGATGTCATCTCTCACATTCACTTGTACATTATTCTTGATATATAGGCATACCCCTCCCCCTTTTTTACCCTCTCTATCCTTGCGTTATAGGGTATACCCTTGAATGTTTGCCAGCCAATCATGAGAGCTGTTGAACCAGGTCTCTGAAATTCCCACAAAATCCAAATCCTCCTTGTACAACAGTATCTCTAGTTCACCCATCTTGTCCGCCATGCTCCTGGCATTGGTGAACATGCCACATAGTTTAGACCGGTCGCATAATGTCCTCGTATTGGGTGTTTCAAGATTGCAACTAGGACTTGCTACTATACTCACCTTGTGTTTTTGTGCTTTGGTTAACCTACCACTAATGCCCCCAATACTACCCTCTGGAATATCTTCCGCGCTGGCTATCACTGTCTCTGGACCCTCCCCCCCATCGCCTAGTTTAAAAACCCCTCTAACTTTTTGGCCATCTTCATTCCCAGCAGATCTGCACCCTCCTCATTTAGGTGCAGTCCGTCCCTTCTATAGTACCGGTTACCGACTGAGAAGTCGGCCCAGTCCTCCAGGAACCCAAACCCCTCCTTACTACACCAGCTCTTCAGCCACTTGTTTTCTTCCCTAATCTCCCTCTGCCTCTCTGGTGTGGCTCGATGTACCGGTAGTATTCCTGAGAACACTACCTTGGAGGTCCTTTTCCTCAATTTAGCACCTAAGTCCCTAAAATCGTTCTCTAGGTCACTCCATCTGCCTCTGACTTTGTCATTGGTGCCAACGTGCACCATGACAGCTGGCTCTTCCCCAGCCCCTCCCAGTAATCTGTCCACAAGATCCGTGATGTGCCGAACCCGAGCGCCCGGTAGACAACATACTGTTCGGCGCTTCAGGTCTTGGTTACAGATTGCCCTCTCTGTCCTTCTAAGAATTGAGTCCCCTACCACCAGAATCTGTCTTTCCTTTCCCTTTGCTGCCCCCCCACTCTCACTGGAGGAGTTCTTCCCCTGGCAGCTAGGAGAGTCCCTCATCTCCAGCAGTGCTGGTCCCTGACTGGTTACACCAATGTCACTCAATGGAGCGTACTTATTGGGATGCTCCAGTCCTGGATCGGCCTCTCTGGCACTTCCCCATCTACCCCTCCTGACTGTCACCCATCTACTCTTTGCTAGTGCCTGCACATCATTGGTCCTCCCCCAAAATCAAAAGTTTTATACCAGCACAATATACTAATACCAGTTTTAACACACATAAATAAACATTGATGGATTTGTGGTACCAGGATACTTTTTGTATCAGAACATGTAGGACCCCACGCAAACATCATATAAAATACCCCTTTGTATTGTATTTTATTTTATTTTATTTTAATCTTTTTGTCACTATCTGCATCTGTAATGTTAAATTGTCCAGATTTTCATAAAATACATGTTAAACCGTTGTAGCACAGTTTAAAAGTGTGGACAGTATATGTATACATAGAAATCTTTCCAAAAACCAATTAAAAGCACTTCGGGTATGTCACCGACCCGGATGCTGGCTTAGATTGCAGCAGAAAATGGAGAAAGAGGTAGCGCGGCCGAGCGGTGACGGGTGACGTCCTTTGCTGACAGCTCGGATCCCGTCCTCCCTTACTAATATGAATGCGCAGGCACGCAATTTAGGCTTCGGTCTTCAATATCTCCACACAAATGGCCACCAAAACAGTCTAGTGGACAAACCCACTAGGCTCCGGTCCTCAAAATCTTCACAAAAATGGCTGCCGAACAGTAACACGCAATCGCACCTATTATGGGGCACGCTATTTAAACTGGAGACAGGAGGTGTAGCAAGATGAATGCCCCTGTAGAAGTCTGATGACAAAACGCGCGTAGAGCGGGTTCACGGACGTCTTACAGCACCTCTAGCAAAGCTATTTTTCTTATGCTCGTTTTTATCATTTCAAATGTGAGTACAATATTCTATTAAGCTTTAATGAAGGTTCTTATACGGTTTTACGCTATGGGCTATGGGCATCCCTCCTTTCTTTCATATGTAACACAACATGTAAAGCAAAGTCAGGAGACATCTATGACATCTATGATTGCTACACAGTGGCAGATAAGACATGTGAGTGCACAACACACACACACAGTAGAACATGCCAGGCACACATTACGCCCCCGATTCCCCCCGATCGCCCCCCAATCATCCCTCCCCCCCTATGTCACACTGACACCAAGCAGTATATATTTTTTTCTGATTACTGTCAGTTTGTGACAGTTAGTGTGGTAGGGCAGTTAGTAATAGCCCCCCTGTCTAGGGTACCCCCCTAACCCCCCTAATAAAGTTTTAACCCCTTGATCACCCCCCGTCACCAGTGTCGCTAAGCGATCATTTTTCTGATCGCTGTATTAGTGTCGCTGGTGACGCTAGTTAGGGACGTAAATATTTAGGTTCGCCGTCAGCGTTTTATAGCGTCAGGGACCCCCATATACTACCTAATAAATGTTTTAACCCCTTGATTTCCCCCTAGTTAACCCTTTTACCACTGATCACCGTATAACTGTTACGGTTGACGCTAGTTAGTTCGTTTATTTTTTTATAGTGTCAGGGCACCCGCCGTTTATTACCGAATAAAGGTTTAGCCCCCTGATCGCCCGGCGGTGATATGCGTCGCCCCCCGCCAACAAGCGTCAGCTTAGGGCCAGTAGCGCTAACACCCACGCACGCAGCATACACCTCCCTTAGTGGTATAGTATCTGTACAGATCAATATCTGATCCGATCAGATCTATACTGGCGTCCCCAGCAGTTTAGGGTTCCCAAAAACGCAGTGTTAGCGGGATCAGCCCAGATACCTGCTAGCACCTGCGTTTTGCCCCTCCGCCTGGCCCGGCCCAGCCCAGCCCACTCAAGTGCAGTATCGATCGATTACTGTCACTTACAAAACACTAAACGCATAACTGCAGCATTCACAGAGTCAGGCCTGATCCCTGCGATCGCTAACAGTTTTTTGGTAGCGTTTTGGTGAACTGGCAAGCACCAGCGGCCTAGTACACCCCGGTCGTAGTCAAACCAGCACTGCAGTAACACGTGGTGACGTGGCGAGTCCCATAAGTGCAGTTCAAGCTGGTGAGGTGGCAAGCACAATTAGTGTCCCGCTGCCACCAAGAAGAAGACAAACAGGCGCGTCGTGCCCATAATGCCCTTCCTGCTGCATTCGCCAATCCTAATTGGGAACCCACCGCTTCTGCAGCGCCCGTACTTCCCCCATTCACATCCCCAACCAAATGCAGTCGGCTGCATGAGAGGCATTTTCTTTATGTCCTCCCGCGTACCCCTACCCACCGAACCCCCCCAAAAAAGATGTTGTGTCTGCAGCAAGCACGGATATAGGCGTGACACCCGCTATTATTGTCCCTCCTGTCCTGACAATCCTGGTCTTTGCATTGGTGAATGTTTTGAACGCTACCATTCACTAGTTGAGTATTAGCGTAGGGTACAGCATTGCACAGACTAGGCACACTTTCACAGGGTCTCCCAAGATGCCATCGCATTTTGAGAGACCCGAACCTTTAACCGGTTACAGTTATAAAAGTTAGTTACAAAAAAAGTGTAAAAAAATAAAAATAAAAACACAAACAAAAATATAAAATAAAAAAAAATAGTTGTCGTTTTATTGTTCTCTCTCTCTCTATTCTCTCTCTATTGTTCTGCTCTTTTTTACTGTATTCTATTCTGCGATGTTTTATTGTTATTATGTTTTATCATGTTTGCTTTTCAGGTATGCAATTTTTTATACTTTACCATTTACTGTGCTTTATTGTTAACCATTTTTTGGTCTTCAGGTACACCATTCATGACTTTGAGTGGTTATACCAGAATGATGCCTGCAGGTTTAGGTATCATCTTGGTATCATTCTTTTCAGCCAGCAGTCAGCTTTCATGTAAAAGCAATCCTAGCGGCTAATTAGCCTCTAGACTGCTTTTACAAGCAGTGGGAGTGAATGCCCCCCCCCACCGTCTTCCGTGTTTTTCTCTGGCTCTCCTGTCTCAACAGGGAACCTGAGAATGCAGCCGGTGATTCAGCCAGATGACCATAGAGCTGATCAGAGACCAGAGTGGCTCCAAACATCTCTATGGCCTAAGAAACCGGAAGCTACGAGCATTATATGACTTAGATTTCGCCGGATGTAAATAGCGCCATTGGGAAATTGGGGAAGCATTTTATCACACCGATCTTGGTGTGAGGTTTGAAACAAGAGAATCTGGATGCCGCACACTGGATAAAGTTGAAAATTCTTCTTTATTGTAAAATCAGGATCATCAAAGATACAGGACAATCAGGCAGATGGTACAGACACAGCTGACGCGTTTCACACTCTAGTTTGAGTGCTTACTCATAGCTATGAGTAAGCACTCAAACTAGAGTGCGAAACGCGTCAGCTGTGTCTGTACCATCTGCCTGATTGTCCTGTATCTTTGATGATCCTGATTTTACAATAAAGAAGAATTTTCAACTTTATCCAGTGTGCGGCATCCAGATTCTCTTGTTTCAAACCTTGCTTCAATTTGCATTTAGCCAGCACCTGGGACTCCCCTCCTCTGAAGGATCTACTTAACACACACCTGGGAGCAAGTCTACCTGAGCGGTGAATCACATTCCCTGTTTTGTCTGCATCAACCGATCTTGGTGTGGTCAGATGCTTTGAGGGCAGAGGAGAGATCTAGGGTCTAATAGACCCCAATTTTTTCAAAAAAGAGTACCTGTCACTACCTATTGCTATCATAGGGGATATTTACATTCCCTGAGATAACAATAAAAATGATTTTAAAAAAAAATGAAAGGAACAGTTTAAAAATAAGATAAAAAAGAAAAAAAAAATAAAGAAAAAAAAAAAAAAAAGCACCCCTGTCCCCTCGAGGTCATGGAATGCCCAGTTGGCAAACTCCCCCAAATGACCCCATTTTGGAAAGTAGACACCCCAAGCTATTTGCTGAGAGGTATAGTGAGTATTTTGCAGACCTCACTTTTTGTCACAAAGTTTTGAAAATTGAAAAAAGAAAAAAAAATTTTTTTTTTTCTTTCTTCATTTTCAAAAACAAATGAGAGCTGCAAAATACTCACCATGCTTCTCAGCAAATAGCTTGGGGTGTCTACTTTCCAAAATAGGGGCCTTTTGGGGGGGTTTGTGCCACCTGGGCATTCCATGGCCTCCGAAACTGTGATAGGCAGTGAAGAGTGAAATCAAAAATTTACACCCTTAGAAATCCTGAAGGCGGTGATTAGATTTCGGGGCCCCGTACGCGGCTAGGCTCCTAAAAAGTCCCACACATGTGGTAACCCCATACTCAGGAGAAGCAGCTAAATGTATTTTGGGGTGCAATTCCACATTTGCCCATGGCCTGTGTGAGCAATATATCATTTAGTGACAACTTTGTGAAAAAAAAAAAAAAAAAAATGTCACTTTCCCGCAACTTGTGTCAAAATATAAAATATTTCATGGACTCAACATGCCTCAAAGCAAATAGCTTGGGGTGTCTACTTTCCAAAATGGGGTCATTTGGGGGGGGTTTATGCCATCTGGGCATTTTATGGCCTTCAAAACTGTGATAGGTAGTGAGGAGTGAAATCAAAAATTTACGCCCTTAGAAATCCTGAAGGCAGTGATTGGTTTTCGGGGCCCCGTACGCGGCTAGGCTCCCAAAAAGTCCCACACATGTGATATCCCCATACTCAGGAGAAGCAGCTAAATGTATTTTGGGGGGCAATTCCACATAGGCCCATGGCCTGTGTGAGCAATATATCATTTAGTGACAACTTTTTGTAATTTTTTTTTTTTTGTCATTATTCAATCACTTGGGACAAAAAAAATGAATATTCAATGGGCTCAACATGCCTCTCAGCAATTTCCTTGGGGTGTCTACTTTCCAAAATGGGGTCATTTGTGGGAGTTTTGTACTGCCCTGCCATTTTAGCACCTCAAGAAACGACATAGGCAGTCATAAATTAAAGGCTGTGTAAATTCCAGAAAATGTACCCTAGTTTGTAGGCGCTATAACTTTTGCGCAAACCAATAAATATACACTTATTGACATTTTTTTTACCAAAGACATGTGGCCGAATACATTTTGGCCTAAATGTATGACTAAAATTGAGTTTATTGGATTTTTTTTAGAACAAAAATTTGAAAATATCATTTTTTTTCAAAATTTTCGGTCTTTTTCCGTGTATAGCGCAAAAAATAAAAACGGCAGAGGTGATCAAATACCATCAAAAGAAAGCTCTATTTGTGGGAAGAAAAGGACGCAAATTTTGTTTGGGTACTGCATTGCATGACCGCGCAATAAACAGTTAAAGCGACGCAGTGCCAAATTGTAAAAAGTGCTCTGGTCAGGAAGGAGGTAAATCCTTCCGGGGCTGAAGTGGTTCAAAATATGGTGCATGTGCAGATGTGCCATAGAGCTCTGCCTGGGCTTTAGGACCCAGTAGAGACTTGCGGAAAACATCTGCACATGCGATAGGAAATTTCCTACACATATGCAGATCTAGGGCTTGCATCTCTACTGGGCCCCCAAGTGCTCATGTGGAATCCAGCAGTGTGCATGCGATAAGATACAGTAACCACAACATTGTTTTTGCCTAGGTGAGAATAAAGGAAGTGTTGCAGCAAAAAAAAAAAAGTCCAAAGCACATTTTTTTTTTTTTATTGTAATTGTGGGAGATGTAGAGGGAGAGGGATGGACCCAGGTGCAAATACATTGTTTTACTGGGCGAAGGTCAGAATTAAAGAGTTCTAAACACTAATGTGCATTTACCCCAAGAGAGTCATAGCCCAGATAGCAAGAATAAGTTGCCCCAAATTTGTGGCAGTGTTGAATTGTAAGACTTGTTAACTTGAGTCTACAGCAAGAGCTGTTCTGCAAGTCACAGTGACCCCCTGTGGTGGGATGACTATTGCACAACATAACTGAACCAGAACATGCAGCAGACTTGCAGAATGTTTGTAAACAAAGTTGATCTGGAGTCATGCAGTGCGGACTTGCTGGAATTTCGCAACAATCTTGTGAAGCCTGGCAAGTCTAGCAATAGTTTTGTAAGTCATGTTCAAACTTGCAGCTCAATTGATTGATATTTGGGAGGTCATTATATCCAAAATTTCCTCTTCTCCAGGTCTTAAAACAGGGATGTCCAAACTACGGCCCTCCAGCTGTTGCGGAACTACACTTCCCATGAGGCATTGTAAAACTCTGACATTCACAGACATGACTAGGCATGATGAGAGTTGTAGTTCCTTAACAACTGGAGGGCCATAGTTTGGACACCACTGTCTTAAAACATCCTCTACTGCCTACCATTAATAGCAGGCACCAGGTTGTGCAAATGCCCCGATAAAATAATCCTCCCAAACGTTTCAAAACTCAAATGGTACAGTAACAGTTTGATGAGTAGGACAGCCAGAAAGATCACATGAATACCCTAAATTATATCAAACCCAAATGCAGCTGCCCACAGTAATGCAGCAGGTCATCTCTATTCCAGGTTATCACTGAGGCCAAAAAGGTTCTGATGGAAGATGAAATATTTCTAAAGGCTCTACACATAGCAATATAATGGAATATGTACACAATGATATAAAGCCAGTAGACTAGAGAATAATTAAAAAGGAATAACCCATGCAGTCCCACTGTGTCTAATTAACTCAAATAACCAGCCCGCTCAAAAGGTAAAACCATTCTTTGAAGGAATATATAATGTTAATGTGAGAATCAACATCCTTTCAAGTAATGTAAATAATGATGTGAGGAGGAACGGTGGATCTTTTGTTGCCTCTCATGCCTTCTGTTGGTTTTTCGTTTTTTTTAGGTCCTGTTTTAGGTTCACAAAAGACTTCATCCACATTCAAATGCCATCTCTGTAGGTTAATGACATGTTTTATATTTATGCTACTGAGGTCTATATGCCTCTATACTCAAGCAAGTATGTTTCCTAGGTCATACATATATATATGTGTAGCAATAACTCTCAGTGGAGCTGCTGGTTTAAGCGGGCTGTTACCTTCACTCTCGATACCTCTGTTTCACTGGCACCGGGTCTAGGGTTCCGTTGAGTTTACCTCTGGACGATATAAGCACCAACACTTGAGTATGTTTTCCAGTGCTTTAATGAACCAAGTAACAAAGGAAGTAGCAGGAAAGAGGCAGGAGGAAAGCTGCATGGAAGCTCAAATACCTTTCTTTAGGATTCTTTAGAACGTCCTTTAAAGTTGAATACTGTAATTGAATGCGATCCCCTTGTGGGACACGATCTTTGCTCGCCTGGATAGGCCTCTCTCACTTGCCTAGCAGCCAGAACGCAGCACGAACAAAAGTCTCTGCCACAGACTTGCTTGAAATAGAACCCCGTATGATCCTCTGCCACAGGATGTATTGGTTTGTGGTGAATGTCAGACACAGTACTTGGACCTCTAAGCCAACCCAGCAGTACTATGCAGTAAGATTACTTTAGGATACGTCTTCCAACCGAGTCACCAGGCCCCTCTCCAGACCAGCACTCTGCATGATCCTTCCATGATGGGTCCTCCCTTGGAATCTCCTCGTTTGTCCAGCTTCTTCACTCAGGATAGACAGCTCAGGACCATTCCTCGGCTGCTGTGGTAGGTCCCAGACAGGCTTCTGGGCCCACCCATGCGCCGCAGCGATGTGGGCCTCCGGAACGGAGGACCATGAGGTGGTACTCTAACGCATGCCTGTCAGCCAGGAGGGCCAGCAGGTGGCTGAAAACGAACCCCTAAACATGGCATCTGTTCCATAAATACCCCCTCCCAGAATGCAACTCGGAGGACCACCTCCACCGAGTTGTCTCCGGGACAAAGGAGCACCCATACCCTTCGACACGTTGCTCTTCCAACACCAGCCCATTGTAACAACGACACCCACCGGCTTAATGTGGAACCACACGCAACGTCAGCCAAGCTGGAACAGAGGCAAATCTAACTCCCTCTAATAAGCGACACACTAAATTTACCTATCAAATGGTAGATCAGAAATCTACCAGCGCTACATATGTCTTCCTTTTTTTTATGTTCTATATGCTTAAGTTTGCTTTCAATGTTGACGAGTCAACATGGTGTTATGTATATTGTCCTATATTGTAAAAGGCCTGAGCTCTATACAAAAGCGGTGGTTGGCTTTGAAAGAGTTCAGATCTTCAGGGGCGAATGTGGTCATGCTCCAGGAAACACACTTTTTGTGCTGGGGTTCAATGAAGTTTGCCTCTAAATACTTCCCCTCCTCCTACCTTTCCTCTGATTCAACAGGAAAGGCCGAAATGGCAATTCTTATTAAAAAAACTTTATTAGGGTTAAATCTGCAAATATTGACTCTCATGGAAGGTTTATTATCCTGGTGTGTGATTATATGTCCTCCTCTTTTACCCTGGTTAATGTATATGTTCCTAACTCTGGGCAAATTGATTTCCTTAATGGGATTTTTGAGTCTGTATATTACCACTCCCAACCTTTTATGATCATTGTTGATGATTTTAATCTGGTCATGTCTCCCACTAGAGACAGGCAGGCTTTATTTCTGAATACGCTCCCACGGAAGGTCGCCTCTCAAGCAACTTCCTTCCATAAATGTATTAGGTCCCACCAACTGTTTGACTCGCGGAGGATCAAACATCCCTCCACTAAGAAATTTACTTTCTACTCCATGGCCCATAAAATGTACTCTAGACTGGACCACTTTTTTATCTCGGCCCCGCTTATCCCCCACATTGTTGAACCCGACATTTCTCCCATCACATGATCTGATCATGCCCCAATCTCACTAGATGTCATTTTGTCCCCGTCCTCTCCAAGGACATGTCGCTGGCACCTTAATGACCACCTCCTACAATCACAAGTCACCCGAACTAAACTATCTAAGGAGTTAGAGGAATTTTTCACATTAAATAAAGGCTCTCTCCAGGACTCTTTCATGCTGTGGGAGGCACATAAGGTCTACTTTCATGGTGCTTGTATCACGGAAGGCTCCCGTCTGAAGAAAGATAAGGCTTGACTTACGCAGTTCTTGTTGACTGATTTACAAGAGTCAGAGCGTCAGCTTTTGTGCAAACCCACAGTACCAAATTTACGTAAAGTCCTCTCCCTTCGGGAACAATTAAGATCCCTAGCCCTAAGTAAGACTGCTAAGTCCATGGTATGGGCCAAACAAAAATTCTACAAATTCTCTAATAAGCCCCATAGGATGCTAGTGAATAAACTACTCCCCGTCCTTTCCACTCCTTTCCTGATTTCCTTACGCAGGCAGATGGAACCAGGACCTGCTGCCCCCTTACTATGTCTAAGATATTTGGAACCTTTTATCAGAAACTCTATAACTGTCTAACCCCTGAAAACCACTTCAATTTTACACCGGAAATCTTTGACAGATTTTTCACCAATCTCTCGTAACCAAAGTTGTCTGATCTAGTCAAATTAAACGCAGCTGTATCTATTGAGGAATTTTCAAAGATGATTAAGGATATCTCAATTCATAAGTCCCCTGGTCCTGATGGACTCCCTTTTTTCTACTATAAAACCTTTTTAGACATTCTGGCCCCCCATATGTTGGATTTATATGGCACTATATTTAAAGGAAAACCCGCAAATTCACAGTTCATGCATTCCTACATCTCCGTCACTCCTAAGCCCGGTAAGGATCATTCCCTGCCCAATAACTAAAGACCCATAGCCTTATTGAACTCGGATTACAAAATATTTACAAAAATTCTAGTGTCTAGACTGTCCCAGTTTATTCCTAAATTAGTTATTAAAGACCAAGTGGATTTTGTGCCAACTAGACATGCAGGAGATAACACGGGCCCCACCATTGACCTGATAGACCTTCTTAATATATTTTCCCGTCCAGCTATAATTTTGAGTTTGGATGCCAGAAAAGCCTTTGATAGGTTGAGTCGGCCATACATGTTTTCCACCTTGACAACATTTGGTTTTCCGGGTCCTTTTTTTGCAGCATTAGAAGCCTTGTACTCACAGGTTACAGCTCAAGTCCAGGTGTCCTCTTTCCTCTCGCCCCACTTCCCCATGACGAATGGCACTCGGCAGGGATGTCCTCTCTCCCCTTTGCTTTTTATTTTGTGCCTAGAACCCCTGGCTGAGGCCATCCGATTACATCCAGATATTCGTGGGGTGTTGATGTGAGAAAGGGAATACAAGTTGTCTCTTTTTACAGATGACATTTTGTTGACTCTTACTAACCCATTTATATTACTCCCCTCTTTGCATAACCTTCCATCCTCTTTTAGTGCCATATCAGGGTATAAGGTTAATACAAGAAAAACTGGGGCCCTACCATTACATATAACACAAGCTCTTTTGACCCAACTTGAACAAACGTATCCATGCAGATGGTGCCCTAACTCTCTCAAATCTTTAGGTATACAATTGATTTCCTCTTATTCCACTCTATACTCTACTAATTACCCTCCCCTGATCCAAGACATTACCAGATCTCTTCAACAATGGGCTAAATATCCCCTCTCTCTTCTAGGTAGGATCAATGTCTTAAAAATGTCAATTTTGCCTAGGTTACTTTATTTTTTTGAGACTCTGCCAGTCGCTATACCGATGTCCCAACTTAAGGCCATCCAAAGGGGTTTCCTCAAATTTATTTGGAACGAAAAAGCCCACAGTATTGCGAGTTCAGTGTTTTTTTCACTAAAAACGAGAGGCAGGCTGGGAGCACCTGATAATATTAAATATTACTACGCTTCCCATTTACGAGCTGCCATCTCTTGGTCTAGTCTGCAGGCCCCTAATCATTGGTCGGAGATTGAGAAAGGGGTTATATATCCGGTTCACCCAGGCTCACTACTGTGGTCTCAGACTTTGCACACTGACCCCATACTAAAGCGTATGTGCATTGCCCCAATAATCTTCAACCTAACAATTTGGCAAAAATGTTTTCAGAGGTTCTCTCTCTCCTCACCATGCCCCCCCTCCATTACAAGTATACTGTTCAATCCATCCATACCAGATAGTTTATCTCTGGGTCGTATTATGCCTTGGGTTCAGGCCTCCTTTTTCCAACTTCGTAACATGGTAGACCCTGTCACCCATAGGCTGAGTACTTTTGAGGCACTTCGGGAGAATGTTGTATTTTGTTGTATTTGTATGTTGTATTTTTATTTGCAAATCAAACACTTTTTCCATTCTCTGTCCCCGTCCCTGACCCTAGACAAACCTACCTCTTTTGAATACCTACTGTATGTGCCCAAGGTCCTCAACAATTACATCTGGTGTCCTCTATATATTGCATTCTTCATGAAGCTTTCCCTCCTACTGAAAATACTCATTTATATATGTGTAAATGGGCACAATTGTTACGTAGGCCTATCACCTCCCAGATGTGGGATAGGATCTGGACTTCTACTTTTAAATCCTCCAAATGTGTGGTACAGAGAGAGACATCCATTGAAATTCTTATGTTCTGGTATAGGACCCCTGAGGTCATACATAATTATGACCCCTCTAGAACAGCGAAGAGTTGGTGCTGTGGACTTGAAGTAGGATCATTGCTTCATATTTTGTGGCAATGCTCTCTGATACAGCCTTTTTGGCATGAGGTGATGCTAGTGCTTCAAAAAGTAGTAGATTTGCCCCTTCCGCTGGACCCAATTCACTATTTATTGGGTCTTCACTTTTCTGGTATTGCTAAACACATCAAACAATTGATTTCCTACATAAAATATGGGAAAAGTGGGATCGATCGGAGTTTGGGTCCCCTTTGCCAGGCTCTATGATGATTTAATTAAGTGGAATACACTGTCGATATGTCTTTATACATATTTCTATCCCCCATAGACATAAAATGCCAGGACAGTTCAACCCCCCCAAATGACCCCATTTTGGAAAGTAGACACCCCAAGCTATTTGATGAGAGGTATGGTGAGTGTTTTGCAGACCTCGCTTTTTGTCACAAATTTTTAAAAATTGAAAAAAGAAAAAAATATATATTTTCTTTCTTCATTTTTAAAAATAAATGACAGCTGCAAAATACTCACCATGCCTCTCAGCTAATAGCTTGGGGTGTCTACTTTCCGAAATGGGGTAATTTGGGGGGGGTTTGTGCCATCTGGGCATTTTATGGTCTTGGAAACTGTGACAGGTACTAAGGAGTGAAATCAAAAATTTACGCCCTTAGAAATGCTGAAGGCTGTGATTGGTTTTTGGGGCCCCGTACGTGGCTAGGCTCCCAAAAAGTCCCACAAATGTGGTATCCCCGTACTCAGGAGAAGCAGCTAAATGTATTTTGGGGTGTAATTCCACATATTCCCATGGCATGTTTGAGCGATATATCATTTAGTGACAACTTTGTGCAAAAAAAAAAAAAGTTTGTCATTTTCCGGCAACTTGTGTCAAAATATAAAATATTCCATGGACTTGACATGCCTCTCAGCAAATAGCTTGGGGTGTCTACTTTCCAAAATGGGGTCATTTGGGGGGGTTTAAACTGTCCTGGCATTTTATGGCCTTCAAAACTGTGATAGGTAGTGAGGAGTGAAATCAAAAATTTACGCCCTTAGAAATCCTGAAGGCAGTGATTGGTTTTCGGGGTCCCGTACGCAGCTAGGCTCCCAAAAAGTCCCACACATGTGGTATCTCCATACTCAGGAGAAGCAGCTAAATGTATTTTGGGGTGCAATTCCACATATGCCCATGGCCTGTGTGAGCAATATATCATTCAGTGACAACTTTTTGTAAATTTTTATTTTTTTTTTGGTCATTATTCAATCACTTGGGACAAAAAAAATAATATTCAATGGGCTCAATATGCCTCACAGCTATTTCCTTGGGGTGTCTACTTTCCAAAATGGGGTCATTTGGGGGGGTTTGTACTGCCCTGCCATTTTAGCACCTCAAGAAATGAGATAGGCAGTCATAAACTAAAAGCTGTGTAAATTCCAGAAAATGTACCCTAGTTTGTAGACGTTATAACTTTTGCGCAAACCAATAAATATACGCTTATTGATATTTTTTACCAAAGACATGTGGCCGAATACATTTTGGACTAAATGTATGATTAAAATTGAGTTTATTGAATTTTTTTTATAACAAAAAGTAGAAAATATTGTTTTTTTTTCAAAATTTTCGGTCTTTTTCCGTTTATAGCGCAAAAAAATAAAAACGGCAGAGGTGATCAAATACCATCAAAAGAAAGCTCTATTTGTGGGAAGAAAAGGACACAAATTTTGTTTGGGTACAGCATTGCATGACCGCGCAATTAGCAGTTAAAGCGACGCAGTGCCAAATTGTAAAAAGTGCTCTGGTCAGGAAGGGGGTAAAACCTTCCGGGGCTGAAGTGGTTAAGTGCAGAGCTTCTGCTGGGCTTTATTAGACAGGACAACTTACACTGCACACCACAAATTATTAAAGGACACGCTATTTAATGTTTATATAAAAAGAGATAGGAGTCTTTAGATAGGCTGAGCTAATGTTGGGCTAATTTATTTCACTTTCTAGCTTACACTACACAACCTCAAACTTAAAAGCGCCCTCTATTAAAGGTTTATCTTATTAATAAAGAGTTTTAGACCAATAATTTAACATAATTATATAAACTAACAATTTATACATTTACTACCTTTCAAAAAAATAAAAATCTCCGATCTTGTGAGAAGGAATACCTCAGTACAATCTCTACATGGTAGAAGGATGTACTGAGGATGAAGGTTGTACCAGCAAATTTGTGTTACTATTAGCTGAACTTAATTATTACTAATTACTGAAAACCTCATATAAATACCAAACATACATACAAAAAAATAATATTTTTTTCCCTACTGTCCCCGGTCACCGTCACACCAGTTATATGATTATGTAGACAAAGACTCCCCCAAGCTCTACCGCATGTTTATAGGATGATGAGCTGAATAACGGAGCTCAGACCATTGTGTCCCATATATCAAAATTGCAAAAAGAATGCCGGCAACTCGATGACTTCTTCTTAAATCTTTATTGAGCACAAACAGCAGTGCGACATCAAAACGCCGACATATTTCAGCAAAAGCCGTATTCATAGCATTTTCTGCAGTTATATGAAGACACTTTACTGCACTGGTGACAGGATGTAAAAATAAAAATCAAATAAAGTGAAAAAAAAAATTATTTTCTTAATTTTCCTAAAAATTTGGACAAAAAATAACAACTTCAAAAAACGTGCCTCTTACTAAATACCTCAGACTGTTTACTTTTCAAAAGGTTTATTTGGGGATTATTTGTGCTGTTTTAGTGTTTTTGGGTCTCAAGAAATGAGATAGTCCGTCAGTAAATAAGGATTGATTCATTTTCATATATATATATATACCATAGTTTGTGGACTCTATAACTTTCCTACAGACTAAATAATATACACCAATTTGGGTTTTGGGTTATTTTCACCAAAGAAATGTAGCAAAATATATTTTGGCCTAAATTTCTAAAGAAAGATTATTTATTTGCAAAATTTTATAACATAAAGAAAGAAAAACATGTTTATTTTTTTTACAATTTTTGGCCTTTTTTTTATTTATGTAGCAAAAAATAAATAAAAAACAGTGGTGATTAAATATCACTAAAGAAAGTTCTATTTGTGCGAAAAAAACAAAACAAAAAACAATAAAAATCTCATCTGGGTACAATGTTACATGACTTCACAATTGTCATTCAAAGTGTGACAGCGCTGAAAGTTGAAAATTGGCCGGGGCAGGAAGGGGGTAAAAGTGCCCGGTATTGAAGTGGTTAACACCTTCCCACCTGGTCTATAGCAGAATGGCAGCTGGGCGGTGGCTTTACCATCCTGACTGGATGTCATATGATGTCCTTCACATCACGCCACTCCTACGTGTCTCCGGGGGTGCGCAGAAGTGGCAATCCGTGTCACTGATTAGGGGAAAGAGAAGATGACATAGGCTCTATACCATGTGATCAGCTGTGTCCAATCACAGCTGATTGCATGTAAACAAATGTCGGTTATCAGGATTTCCTTTCCTCAGCGCTGTCAGTGTCTGAGGGAAGGAAAGCAGATAACTGGATTTCAAGTTACAGGGGACATTTATACTAATAATCAGTTCCCTGATTATCAGTGCAGACCCCCCAGTGCAACATATCAGTGTCTATTAGTGCAGCATATCAGTGCAGCCTCATCAGTGCAGCCTCATCAGTGCCTATTAGTGCCGCTTCATCAGCTGCCTCCGATCGGCCAACGGTCCAACAGTGCTTCCTCATCAGTGCCTATTAGTGCCGCTTCATCAGTGTTTTTACAGAAAAATGTCCCCCAGAAGCCCCTCCTGGGCAGATATTATTATAAAGTCTATCCATCAATTTTCAGGACTAAATGACTAACAAACACAGTATACAGAGAGAACATCCACTTTTTATTCTTGTTTTTACTGCTGAAAAGTCGTCCTTCAATCCGATGTGAAGTCCATGTAAAGCAATAAATGGCCGTCAAATGTCTTCCTAACACAAGGCAAATGTGTCCTGAAAAACATGGAAATCTCTGTTTTGTAGTTTTTTATCTCCATCACATGTTTTCTCTCCTCTCTTTTCTCCTCCACTAGGGAAGAGCTTTGAGAGGATGTGAATATCAGTGTGACTTCTGTTCCATTGTATTAGGCACATCCCTTGTCAGTTAGGGCAGGAAAGGTAGTTATGTGACAATGACAATGCAGTGTGTCCTGGGGCTGTCCATTGGTAGGTACAGGTGTACCTACCTACCTATGAGAGCTCTGATATGGGTGACAATACACGGCTGGACGGGAGAGCTTCTACTAAGCCTTATCACCATACAAAATATACAAGGGACATTTTATATTAGGAATTGGCAGGATCAACAGCTAATATGCCATAGATTTCATTAAGAAACCTACTACTATATATATATATATATATATATACATGTACACACTATATTACCAAAAGTATTGGGACGCCTGCCTTTACACACACATGAACTTTAATGACATCCCAGTCTTAGTCCGGAGGGTTCAATATTGAGTTGGCTCCGCCCTTTGCACCTATAACAGCTTCACCTCTTCTGGGAAGGCCGTCCACAAGGTTTAGGAGGGTGTCTATGGGAAGGCCGTCCACAAGGTTTAGGAGGGTGTCTATGGGAAGGCCGTCCACAAGGTTTAGGAGGGTGTCTATGGGAAGGACGTCCACAAGGTTTAGGAGGATGTCTATGGGAAGGACGTCCACAAGGTTTAGGAGGGTGTCTATGGGAAGGCCGACCACAAGGTTTAGGAGGGTGTCTATGGGAAGGCCATCCACAAGGTTTAGGAGGGTGTCTATGGGAAGGCCGTCCACAAGATTTAGGAGGGTGTCTATGGGAAGGCCGTCCACAAGGTTTAGGAGGGTGTCTATGGGAAGGCCGTCCACAAGGTTTAGGAGGGTGTCTATGAGAAGACCATCCACAAGGTTTAGGAGGGTGTCTTTGGGAAGGCTGTCCACAAGGTTTAGGAGGGTGTCTATGGGAAGGCCATCCACAAGGTTTAGGAGGGTGTCTATGGGAAGGCCGTCCACAAGGTTTAGGAGGGTGTCTATGGGAAGGCCATCCACAAGGTTTAGGAGGGTGTCTATGGGAAGGCCGTCCACAAGGTTTAGGAGGGTGTCTATGGGAAGGCCGTCCACAAGGTTTAGGAGGGTGTCTATGGGAAGGCCATCCACAAGGTTTAGGAGGGTGTCTATGGGAAGGCCGTCCACAAGATTTAGGAGGGTGTCTATGGGAAGGCCGTCCACAAGGTTTAGGAGGGTGTCTATGGGAAGGCCGACCACAAGGTTTAGGAGGGTATCTATGGGAAGGCCGTCCACAAGGTTTAGGAGGGTGTCTATGGGAAGGCCGTCCACAAGGTTTAGGAGGGTGTCTATGGGAAGGACGTCCACAAGGTTTAGGAGGATGTCTATGGGAAGGACGTCCACAAGGTTTAGGAGGGTGTCTATGGGAAGGCCGACCACAAGGTTTAGGAGGGTGTCTATGGGAAGGCCATCCACAAGGTTTAGGAGGGTGTCTATGGGAAGGCCGTCCACAAGATTTAGGAGGGTGTCTATGGGAAGGCCGTCCACAAGGTTTAGGAGGGTGTCTATGGGAAGGCCGTCCACAAGGTTTAGGAGGGTGTCTATGGGAAGGCCGTCCACAAGGTTTAGGAGGGTGTCTATGGGAAGGCCGTCCACAAGATTTAGGAGGGTGTCTATGGGAAGGCCGTCCACAAGGTTTAGGAGGGTGTCTATGGGAAGGCCGACCACAAGGTTTAGGAGGGTATCTATGGGAAGGCCATCCACAAGGTTTAGGAGGGTGTCTATGGGAAGGCCGTCCACAAGGTTTAGGAGGGTGTCTATGGGAAGGACGTCCACAAGGTTTAGGAGGATGTCTATGGGAAGGACGTCCACAAGGTTTAGGAGGGTGTCTATGGGAAGGCCGACCACAAGGTTTAGGAGGGTGTCTATGGGAAGGCCATCCACAAGGTTTAGGAGGGTGTCTATGGGAAGGTCGTCCACAAGGTTTAGGAGGGTGTCTATGGGAAGGCCATCCACAAGGTTTAGGAGGGAGTCTATGGGAAGGCCGTCCACAAGGTTTAGGAGGGTGTCTATGGGAAGGCCGTCCACAAGATTTAGGAGGGTGTCTATGGGAAGGCCGTCCACAAGGTTTAGGAGGGTGTCTATGGGAAGGCCGTCCACAAGGTTTAGGAGGGTGTCTATGGGAAGGCCGTCCACAAGGTTTAGGAGGGTGTCTATGGGAAGGCCGTCCACAAGGTTTAGGAGGGTGTCTATGGGAAGGAAGTCCACAAGGTTTAGGAGGGTGTCTATGGGAAGGAAGTCCACAAGGTTTAGGAGGGTGTCTATGGGAAGGAAGTCCACAAGGTTTAGGAGGGTGTCTATGGAAAGGCCATCCACAAGGTTTAGGAGGGTGTCTATGGGAAGGAAGTCCACAAGGTTTAGGAGGGTGTCTATGGGAAGGCCATCCACAAGGTTTAGGAGGGTGTCTATGGGAAGGCCGTCCACAAGGTTTAGGAGGGTGTCTATGGGAAGGCCGTCCACAAGGTTTAGGGGTGTGTCTATGGGAAGGCCGTCCACAAGGTTTAGGAGGGTGTCTATGGGAAGGCCGTCCACAAGGTTTAGGAGGGTGTCTATGGGAAGGCCGTCCACAAGGTTTAGGAGGGTGTCTATGGGAAGGCCGTCCACAAGGTTTAGGAGGGTGTCTATGGGAAGGAAGTCCACAAGGTTTAGGAGGGTGTCTATGGGAAGGAAGTCCACAAGGTTTAGGAGGGTGTCTATGGGAAGGCCGTCCACAAGGTTTAGGAGGGTGTCTATGGGAAGGACGTCCACAAGGTTTAGGAGGGTGTCTATGGGAAGGCCATCCACAAGGTTTAGGAGGGTGTCTATGGGAAGGCCATCCACAAGGTTTAGGAGGGTGTCTATGGGAAGGAAGTCCACAAGGTTTAGGAGGGTGTCTATGGGAAGTCCATCCACAAGGTTTAGGAGGGTGTCTATGGGAAGGAAGTCCACAAGGTTTAGGAGGGTGTCTATGGGAAGGCCGTCCACAAGGTTTAGGAGGGTGTCTATGGGAAGGCCGTCCACAAGGTTTAGGAGGGTGTCTATGGGAAGGCCGTCCACAAGGTTTAGGAGGGTGTCTATGGGAAGGCCGTCCACAAGGTTTAGGAGGGTGTCTATGGGAAGGAAGTCCACAAGGTTTAGGAGGGTGTCTATGGGAAGGAAGTCCACAAGGTTTAGGAGGGTGTCTATGGAAAGGCCATCCACAAGGTTTAGGAGGGTGTCTATGGGAAGGAAGTCCACAAGGTTTAGGAGGGTGTCTATGGGAAGGCCATCCACAAGGTTTAGGAGGGTGTCTATGGGAAGGAAGTCCACAAGGTTTAGGAGGGTGTCTATGGGAAGGCCGTCCACAAGGTTTAGGAGGGTGTCTATGGGAAGGAAGTCCACAAGGTTTAGGAGGGTGTCTATGGAAAGGCCATCCACAAGGTTTAGGAGGGTGTCTATGGGAAGGAAGTCCACAAGGTTTAGGAGGGTGTCTATGGGAAGGCCATCCACAAGGTTTAGGAGGGTGTCTATGGGAAGGAAGTCCACAAGGTTTAGGAGGGTGTCTATGGGAAGGCCGTCCACAAGGTTTAGGAGGGTGTCTATGGGAAGGCCGTCCACAAGGTTTAGGGGTGTGTCTATGGGAAGGCCGTCCACAAGGTTTAGGAGGGTGTCTATGGGAAGGCCGTCCACAAGGTTTAGGAGGGTGTCTATGGGAAGGCCGTCCACAAGGTTTAGGAGGGTGTCTATGGGAAGGAAGTCCACAAGGTTTAGGAGGGTGTCTATGGGAAGGAAGTCCACAAGGTTTAGGAGGGTGTCTATGGGAAGGCCGTCCACAAGGTTTAGGAGGGTGTCTATGGGAAGGACGTCCACAAGGTTTAGGAGGGTGTCTATGGGAAGGCCATCCACAAGGTTTAGGAGGGTGTCTATGGGAAGGCCATCCACAAGGTTTAGGAGGGTGTCTATGGGAAGGAAGTCCACAAGGTTTAGGAGGGTGTCTATGGGAAGTCCATCCACAAGGTTTAGGAGGGTGTCTATGGGAAGGAAGTCCACAAGGTTTAGGAGGGTGTCTATGGGAAGGCCGTCCACAAGGTTTAGGAGGGTGTCTATGGGAAGGCCGTCCACAAGGTTTAGGAGGGTGTCTATGGGAAGGCCGTCCACAAGGTTTAGGAGGGTGTCTATGGGAAGGCCGTCCACAAGCTTTAGGAGGGTGTCTATGGGAAGGCCGTCCACAAGGTTTAGGAGGGTGTCTATGGGAAGGCCGTCCACAAGGTTTAGGAGGGTGTCTATGGGAGCGTTTGACTATCTTCCAGAAGCACATTAGTGAGGTCAGGCACTGATGTTGGATGAGAAGGCCCGGCTCGCAGTCTCCTCTCTAATTCATCCCAAAGGTTTTTTATCTAAAGGTTGAGATCAGGACTCTGTGCAGGCCATTCAAGGTTTTACACCCCAAACGCACTCATCCATGTCTTTATGGACTTGGACCTTATGTGTCTGATTTGGGAGATTTCTCTTCACTTCCTGTCTCCAAAAACAGGAAATGAGAGGAAATCCCTCCAAACAAAGTCAGGCAATGGCTGGTTGTCACCGGGGTCACTAGAACTAGCGTCCCCCTAGGTAGATCCCCCTCTGTTTGAGGAAAAATACAAAACGTGGGATTTTCTTTCACTTTTTGGTGATGACGGTAAACAGGACACAGAGAGCAATAAAAACCTTCCAGGGGTTCTAATCCCTCTCCACTTTACACAAAACAAACAAAATAAAAGCTTTTATATTTAGATAAACTTTAAGGTGAAACTTCAACAGATATAAAAGGCAGAAAATCCTGGAAGTCTGTAATCATTAATATATCATGAAATCTATTGATTGTAATGAAAGGGCCCTATTTTTACTTGGTCTCTGCCTTTTTGCAGTCCCTGTACAGCAGAACTCAGACCGCTAACACCCACGCACGCAGCATACGCCTCCCTTAGTGGTATAGTATCTGTACAGATCAATATCTGATCCGATCAGATCTATACTAGCGTCCCCAGCAGTTTAGGGTTCCCAAAAACGCAGTGTTAGCGGGATCAGCCCAGATACCTGCTAGCACCTGCGTTTTGCCCCTCCGCCCGGCCCAGCCCAGCCCACCCAAGTGCAGTATCGATCGATCACTGTCACTTACAAAACACTAAACGCATAACTGCAGCGTTCGCAGAGTCAGGCCTGATCCCTGCGATCGCTAACAGTTTTTTTGGTAGTGTATTGGTGAACTGGCAAGCACCAGCGGCCTAGTACACCCCGGTCGTAGTCAAACCAGCACTGCAGTAACACTTGGTGACGTGGCGAGTCCCATAAGTGCAGTTCAAGCTGGTGAGGTGGCAAGCACAAGTAGTGTCCCGCTGCCACCAAAAAGACAAACACAGGCCCGTCGTGCCCATAATGCCCTTCCTGCTGCATTCGCCAATCCTACTAATTGGGAACCCACCACTTCTGCAGCGCCCGTACTTCCCCCATTCACATCCCCAACCAAATGCAGTCGGCTGCATGAGAGGCATTTTTATGTCCTCCCGAGTACCCCTACCCAACGAACCCCCCCAAAAAAGATGTTGTGTCTGCAGCAAGCGCGGATATAGGCGTGACACCCGCTATTATTGTCCCTCCTGTCCTGACAATCCTGGTCTTTGCATTGGTGAATGTTTTGAACGCTACCATTCACTAGTTGAGTATTAGCGTAGGGTACAGCACTGCACAGACTAGGCACACTTTCACAGGGTCTCCCAAGATGCCATCGCATTTTGAGAGACCCAAACCTGGAACCGGTTACAGTTATAAAAGTTAGTTACAAAAAAAGTGTAAAAAAAAAAATATATATAAAATAAAAAAAAATAGTTGTTGTTTTATTGTTCTCTCTCTCTCTATTCTCTCTCTCTATTGTTCTGCTCTTTTTTACTGTATTCTATTCTGCAATGTTTTATTGTTATTGTTATTATGTTTTATCATGTTTGTTTTTCAGGTATGTAATTATTATTTTTTTTTTGTTTCAAATAATTTTATTAAATTTATAAATGTTATGTTGTACAAGTGGTATAACAGTACATAGTCAAAATTTTATGAAATGTTAGTGACAGAAGCATCAAATGTAGGTTACAAATACAGCTTGCAGTTTTGGTACAGTCTTACGTATGTTTTACTAAGCAGTTTACTGTACAGGTGTTTACAGCAATGGTATTTAGAACAATAACAAATGTAGAAAATATCGTAATTGTACTTGGAACAATACATGTGAAATAACTCTAGGATAAATCATAAGTTGACTTGTAAGTCGAACTGAGTTCAGATGTCTATGATGTTACGTGCCTTAGGTAATTAGACCAGTATATGCCAGTTTCTCAATCCCGCACCCCAGTAATTATTTATACTTTACTGTTTACTGTGCTTTATTGTTAACCATTTTTTTGTCTTCAGGTACGCCATTCACGACTTTGAGTGGTTATACCAGAATGATGCCTGCAGGTTTAGGTATCATCTTGGTATCATTCTTTTCAGCCAGCGGTCGGCTTTCATATAAAAGCAATCCTAGCGGCTAATTAGCCTCTAGACTGCTTTTACAAGCCGTGGGAGGGAATGCCCCCCACCGTCTTCCGTGTTTTTCTCTGGCTCTCCTGTCTCAACAGGGAACCTGAGAATGCAGCCGGTGATTCAGCCAGCTGACCATAGAGCTGATCAGAGACCAGAGTGGCTCCAAACATCTCTATGGCCTAAGAAACCGGAAGCTACGAGCATTTCATGACTTTCGCCGGATGTAAACAGCGCCATTGGGAAATTGGGGAAGCATTTTATCACACCGATCTTGGTGTGGTCAGATGCTTTGAGGGCAGAGGAGAGATCTAGGGTCTAATAGACCCCAATTTTTTCAAAAAAGAGTACCTGTCACTACCTATTGCTATCATACGGGATATTTACATTCCCCGAGATAACAATAAAAATGATTTTAAAAAAATGAAAGGAACAGTTTAAAAATAAGATAAAAAAGCAAAAAAATAATAAAGAAAAAAAAAAAGCACCCCTGTCCCCCCTGCTCTCGCGCTAAGGCGAACACAAGCGTCGGTCTGGCGTCAAATGTAAACAGCAATTGCACCATTCATGTGAGGTATCACCGCGAAGGTCAGATCGAGGGCAGTAATTTTAGCAGTAGACCTCCTCTGTAAATCTAAAGTGGTAACCTGTAAAGGCTTTTAAAGGCTTTTAAAAATGTATTTATTTTGTTGCCACTGCACGTTTGTGCGCAATTGTAAAGCATGTCATGTTTGGTATCCATGTACTCGGCCTAAGATCATCTTTTTTATTTCATCAAACATTTGGGCAATATAGTGTGTTTTAGTGCATTAAAATTTTAAAAAGTGTGTTTTTTCCCCAAAAAATGCGTTTGAAAAATCGCTGCGCAAATACTGTGTGGAAAAAAAAAAATGAAACACCCACCATTTTAATCTGTAGGGCATTTGCTTTAAAAAAATATATAATTTTTGGGGGTTCAAAGTAATTTTCTTGCAAAAAAAAAAAACTTTTTCATGTAAACAATAAGTGTCAGAAAGGGCTTTGTCTTCAAGTGATTAGAAGAGTGGGTGATGTGTGACATAAGCTTCTAAATGTTGTGCATAAAATGCCAGGACAGTTCAAACCCCCCCAAATGACCCCATTTTGGAAAGTAGACACCCCAAGCTATTTGCTGAGAGGCATGTCGAGTCCATGGAATATTTTATATTGCGACACAAGTTGCGGGAAAGAGACAAATTTTTTTTTTTTTGCACAAAGTTGTCACTAAATGATATATTGCTCAAGCATGCCATGGGAATATGTGAAATTACACCCCAAAATACATTCTGCTGCTTCTCCTGAGTACGGGGATACCACATGTGTGGGACTTTTTGGGAGCCTAGCCACGTACGGGACCCCGAAAACCAATCACCGCCTTCAGGCTTTCTAAGGGCGTGAATTTTTGATTTCACTCTTCACTGCCTATCACAGTTTCGGAGGCCATGGAATGCCCAGATGGCACAAAACCCCCCCAAATGACCCCATTTTGGAAAGTAGACACCCCAAGCTATTTGCTGAGAGGTATAGTGAGTATTTTGCAGACCTCACTTTTTGTCACAAAGTTTTGAAAATTGAAAAAAGAAAAAAAAAAATGTTTTTTCTTGTCTTTCTTCATTTTCAAAAACAAATGAGAGCTGCAATTGTCATGAGACCGCGCAATTGTCATTTAAACAGCGACAGCGCTGAAAGCTGAGAATTGGCCTGGGCAGGAAGGGGGAAAGTGCCCCCCGGTATTGAAGGGGTTAAATTGTTTTCCTCAACACTCTAACTGCCATTTATTCTGGACAGATTGGAATGTTAAGATTCCATTCACATTCCACCAACTTTGGAGTAACATTGATGTGACTTTGATGTGACTTTGATGCGACTTTGATGTGACTTTGATGCAATGTTAAAGCAGCTTTGGACGGGTGCGACTTGGATCAGAGGCGTAACTAGAACCTTCAAGGCTCTGGTGCAAGAACCATGAAGGGCCCCCCCCCTTTCCATCGGTCCAGGGGCCCCTTCCTCCGGACCCAGGGCACTTCCCACTGATCCCAGTGACATGCAGTATGAATTGTACCCCCTGCTTAACTTGACCCATTCAAGTGAATGGTGCTGCTCTACAAGCGCCCCACAACTGCGTGCAATGCACATGGTTATGGCATGCAAGTGCAGAATTGAAAGGGTTAAAGCAGGCAGTGCAGAGGCAATACAACACTTCCTCACTACCTGTCAAATGATCTATGAAGAACAATCCAGGGATGGACTGGCCATCGGGACTACCGGGAGATTCCCGGTGGGCCGATGGCTCAGTGGGCCAGTTTCAGAGACAGGGAAGGAGAGATACATAGCGCCAAAGGTAGCATTAAAACAACTTTTAATCCACTTAAAAAACGTTACTGACAAAGTAGGGTGAAAGGCATTGAAACGCTGTGCAAGAATCCAGGTTTGTCAACAATTTGAATTAGGAGCGGGCGGCCACCGGGAACCGATCGGGCCAGTAGATGCAGAGCGCATCGGTGTGTACTACTACTTCCTGGTGGCGGAGGAATGATGGCCTGAAGGATGCATCACCTCCCACATCTTGCATCATTTCCAGATGATGACATCACGTCCGCCCCATCATGCGTTCCACCACTACCAGGAAGTAGTAGTACACACCGATGCTCTGCATCTACTGGCCCGTTCGGTTCCCGGTGGCGGCTCCTAATTCAGATCGATGACAAGCCTGAACTCTTGCACAGTGTTTCAATGCCTTTCACCCTACAAACTTTGTCAGTAACGTTCTTTAAGTGGAATACAAGTTGTTTTAATGCTACAATTGGCGCTGTGTATCTCCCTCTCCTCCCCTGTCACATTGTGTGTTGGGGGGGTTACAGAGCTGGGTTGGAGGTGCCCATCAAGTCCTGTAGTAGCACTGCATCTGCCATCTGGTGACAAGTGACTTGGCAGGATACAGGCGACGGGGCAAGTGATATGCGGCATCTGGTGGCAGGCGACGTGGCAAGTGACAAGCTGCCTCTGCTGACAAATGACGTGGCAAGTGACGTTTTGCATCTGGTGGCAGGTAACCTGGCAAGTGACATGTGGCATCTGGTGGCAGGCGATGGTGGCAAGTGACATGCAGCACCTGGTGGCAGGCGACGTGGCAAGTGACACGCTGCATCTGGTGGCAGGCGATGGTGGCAAGTGACATGCAGCACCTGGTGGCAGGCAATGTGGCAAGTGACATGCAGCATCTGGTGGCAGGCGACGTGGCAAGTGACAAGCTGCCTCTGCTGACAAGTGACGTGGCAAGTGACGTTTTGCATCTGGTGGCAGGTAACGTGGCAAGTGACATGCGGCATTTGGTGGCAGGCGACGTAGCAAGTGACACGCTGCATCTGGTGGCAGGCGATGGTGGCAAGTGACAAGCTGCCTCTGCTGACAAGTGACATGGCAAATGACATTTTGCATCTGGTGGCAGACAACGTGGCAAATGACAAGCTGCCTCTGCTGACAAGTGACGTGGCAAGTGACATTCTGCATCTGGTGGCAGGTAACGTGGCAAATGACATGCAGCATCTGGTGGCAGGTGACGTGGCAAGTGACAAGCTGCCTTTGCTGACAAGTGACGTGGCAAGTGAAACACTGCATCTGGTGGCAGGCGATGTGGCAAATGAGGTGGCAGGTGACACACTCAAGGCTCCCACAGATTCTGCATTATGGTGAGTTGAACTATTTCATGTTATATTACAATGTAATAATAGAAATAATGCGCTTCAATCATCCTGACACCATATGAACCATGGTGCCGAGAAGATTGAAGCGCCAACACCAGGTGTTTGGAGTAAAGTGGACTGGTCTGGATGAAGTCCAGGGCCAAATTTTTGTCCCAGTCCAGCCCTGGAACAATCTGAATGTGGATTGCTCTTCAGAGACCATAGCAAGCCCTTACATTTTACATTTTTTAAACAGAATTTTTTATTAACTTTTTTTTACATGTTTAACAGCCATTTGGTGAAACATCGGGGCTCTAAACAGACCCCTGATAGCTCACTTTTGAGATAGAGACACCATGTGGCTCCATGTGGTTTGGTGCGTGTGAAAATGTCTGGGTTAGCAGATGTGTTGGGGTGCCATTTAACAATTAATGGCAGTGCTGTGTGTCTACTAAAGGCCAGTGTGTTCCTGTGTGTGTCAGGAAAGCCACAAGCCTTATAGTGGGCTCACATCGGTGTGCTGCAGTTTGGCCGCAGTGGGATTGTATGTGTGCTTTAGATGGAGTTATCTCTGCACTCCCATTGAATTCTAATAGGCAGTGAGTTTTCTGAAAGCACAGTAAATATGCAGCATGTAGGAATTTGATGTACCTTTGTGAAAACGCATGTAAACTTTTCATACAATCACACTGCGCCCAAACTGCAGCACACTGACTGAGTCCACTATTAGGCCCCTTTCACATGAGTGGACTGATTGGGTCAGACTGTCAGTTTTTCAGGCAGACCCGACTGGACCCTCCACTCTCCTCCTATGGAGTGGTGGGTGTAAATAGACATGTGTCTGGTTACATCTGTCTACATCCAATCCAATCTGCTAAAAACAGACAGATGGGGATCAGTTCTCCATTCATCTGGTGGATGGGATTACATGGCAGTCCGGTCTAAACAGACAGACGGTCCATTTATATCTGACTGCCTATTGAGAAGAAAAAGGGGTGTCTGTGACCGCTCTGCATAAGTGGATTGGAAACGGACCAGACATCTGCCTGCTCCTCAGGTGCTGAGCAAGTGGACTTCTGGCAGAGCCCGCCCCGTGGAAAAGGTGCATTAGTGATAAGAAAATAGTGACTATGTGGGGGTGTAAGTAGTAAGAGTATGTGTTCATGGAGGAGTGCAGAGAACAGACTAATGCCCCGTACACACGGTCGGACTTTGTTCGGACATTGATCGGACATTGATCGGACATTGATCGGACATTGATCAGACATTGATCAGACATTGATCAGACATTGATCGGACATTGATCGGACATTGATCGGACATTGATCAGACATTGATCAGACATTGATCGGACATTGATCGGACATTGATCGGACATTGATCGGACATTGATCAGACATTGATCAGACATTGATCAGACATTGATCGGACATTGATCGGACATTGATCTTACATTGATCGGACATTGATCGGACATAGATCGGACATTGATCGGACATTGATCGGACATTGATCGGACATTCCGACAACAAAATCCTAGGATTTTTTCCGACGGATGTTGGCTCAAACTTGTCTTGCATACACACGGTCACACAAAGTTGTCGGAAAATCCGATCGTTCTGAACGCGGTGACGTAAAACACGTACGTCGGGACTATAAACGGGGCAGTGGCCAATAGCTTTCATCTCCTTATTTATTCTGAGCATGCGTGGCACTTTGTGCGTCGGATTTGTGTACACACGATCGGAATTTCCGACAACACGCTCCGATCGGACATTTTCCATCGGAAAATCCGACTGTGTGTACGGGGCATAAGGCTACAGTATAGGGACAGGACAGTTAGAGGAGTAAACTGGGATAGAAAGGGTGTCAGATATATGGGAGTGTGGAATGTCCAGAGCTGAGGGGGGAGGGGTGCTGCAGGGATGTGTGTAGTGCAGATTTATGGGGGGATAATCATATAGGAGAAGAGAAGGGATAAAGGTAACAGGAAAAACATTTCAGGAGAATTGCTGCTAATTTACTGCATGATTGTGCAGACAATATAGAGAGAGATGCAGACTGCTGGAGAAGATGAGCGAATCAAATGGGACCAAAGAAGAAGGTGAAGTGACAGGAAGAGAAGATGCTGAGGGGGGGAGGGGAGTGATTACTAGTTGAAGAAAGAGAGAGAAGGTAAAGTTCAGTGACTGGATCTGCAGTGTTGGGGAATCGGCACATCCTGCAAACCAGTGAGAATAACAATCTCTGCTGTCAGACAGGAGAAGATCCAGAAGCTCCGTGTGCGTCCCTCGCTCCCCCCTCCTCACCTCACACATTAAGAGTGCCCGGGGTGGGCTCTTCACTCAGCTGTCCTTCTTGCCGTCTCAGGCCCCTCCCACAGTAGCAGAATGCCGGGCCCAGTCACAAGTGCGACTGCTGCGACCCTGGTAGTTCCGCTACTGACTTGGATTTGGCTTTGATCGGTGATAATGGACGATTGTTGTTCTGTATAACATTCAGGGAAGACATTCATACAACTTTTCAGGGTAACATTGAAGTCTTTGGCCCTCAAGTGTCATAAAAGTCGGAGCAAAGTAGTGCAGGAACTCCTCTGAAGTCTCTACAAACTTTAAGTTGCACAGATATGATTGGTTATCATTGGAAAACAAAGTCACATGACAAGTCCCACAAGTGTGAATGGAGCCTAAAGGAATCCATAAAATATCAGCTCTACTTGTTGGATCAATAGGTGTAAATAAAGGAATAAAAGTCTGGAAGAAAAGGAATGCAGCCACCACATATACTGGAAGAATTGGGAAGCTGCAATACAAGAACTTTTTGTTTGGAGGTTGAATACGGCTTTAAGTTCAGATCTAGACTGTTATCTGAGGTTTACTTTGTGCTCCTGAGCCTGACAAAGAGTCCAGTGATTGGCCTCCTCCTCTAATATCTTATTATTCTACTTAAAGCCGACTTCTACCCAAAAGTGGGACTTCCCCTTTAAGCACCCCTCCCCCCTTACATGCCACATTCCGCATCTCATTTTTTTTTTGGGGGGGGGATGGGTGACTAGTTTTGAGTGGGACTTCCTGTCCCACCTCCGACTACAGGTTGTCTAGGTGACTCCTCCCCTCCCCCTAGGTGGACCCTCCCTCTCTGTAATATTCTGGGACACGTCACAGGTCCAAGAGGATTGCCTGTCCACTCAGCGAGCACAGCGCGACTCACGCATTCGCAGTGCACGACGCCCATCCGTGAAGCCGCAAGCTGTCATGGGCGGGTGCCCACACTTTCAATGGAGGCGCCACGGAAAGGAGGGGGAGGGGAGCGAGGCTCCATGGAAAGGAGGGGGAGGGGAGCGAGGCTCCATGGAAAGGAGGGGGAGGGGAGCGAGGCGCCATGGAAAGGAGGGGGAGGGGCGAGGCTCCATGGAAAGGAGGGGGAGGGGAGCGAGGCTCCATGGAAAGGAGGGGGAGGAGAGCGAGGCTCCATGCGGCCGCATCGCTGGACTGTGGGACAGGTGAGGGTTTGTTTAGTCAGAAGATACACTTTTTGTAGCGGATACAGTAAAATAAAAATCCTGGAACTCCGCCTTAAACCTGATTGTGAAAACTGTAGAACTTTCTATAAGAACCCTTAATGACCATAATCAATGCTGCCTTTGTAGAAATGACTCCCAGACACCGGCTGTGACTGTGGGGATCATTACTGATACTAAATGTCTCTTCAAAGGAACAACAAGCTTGGGGGATACCGAGGAGAACCCCAAACACTCCGCTCTCAGGCTCCATTCACATCTATGCATCTTGCTTGTCAGCCTTTCTGCAGTGTTTTTTGTGCTGCTTGCTGCGATTTTGAACAGCGTTTTTACAGCATTTTTGCCAAGTTTTACGTTTTTTGTTTTTTTTTTTACAGTTTTTTTTTTAGACTGTATATAGTCTAAAGGGAAAAAAAACGCCAAAAACGCAAAATGCATCAAAAACGCTGTAAAAACACTGTAAAAACACTGTACTTGCGTTTTTGATGCTGGTACATTGAATTCTATTAGGCTCCATTCACACTAATGCGTTTTTTGATGCATTTTGCATTTTGTAGAAATACATGGGAATTTTTAACATGGGTTCCTATGGAACATGTTCACATTAATGCCTTTTTGTTTCTCTGCATTTTTGGAAAGGGTCAGGAAATTTTTTTCATGCAAAATGCAGCGTTTTGCATGTAATAGAATTCAATGGACCAGCATCAAAAACGCAAGTGCAGTGTTTTTGCAGCGTTTTTGATGCGTTTTGCGTTTTTTTTTTTTTAGACTGTATACAGTCTAAAAAAAACTGTAAAAAAAAACGCAAAACGCGGCAAAAACGCAGCAAGAACGCTGTAAAAACGCTACAAAAACGCTGCTCAAAAACGTGGCAAGCATCACAAAAAAACCTCCAAAAATGCTCAAAAGCAACATGCATAGATGTGAATCGAGCCTTACATGCAAAACGCTGCATTTTGCATGAAAAAAAGTCCCCGACCCTTTCCAAAAACACAGAGGTACAAAAATGCATTGATGTGAACATGTTCCATAGGAACCCATGTTATAAAATTCCCGTGCATTTCTGCAAAATGCATCAAAAAACGCGTTAGTGTGAATGGAGCCTCAGGGAGACAGAATGGCGAGTTCTAGTCCTTCTCTTCAGTATTCCAGTCCTAAATCTTTGGGACATTCTTATCAATGAAATGAATTGGTTGCAGGAAAGACATTTGTACGATTCTCCCATCAACACTGACAGGGGAATCAGCAGCCGGTGATTATTGGTAGCGTCTATAGGAGACACGAGCGATTATTACAAGATATTCCGTCAGGCTGGTTGTACCCGAGCTGATCGATCGATTGGTACATTCCGCCTGCCCATACACAGGTCTAATCTTGGCCGGTTACTGTTGAACCTTGTATGGCCGGCCTAGGAGTTTCGCTTAAAGTGATAGTCAACGTTTGATTTTTTTTATAAATAACAAGCATGCCTATACTTACCTGCTCTGTGCAATGGTTTTGCACAGAGTAGCCCCTCTCCTCTTCTTTCGGGGTGCCCCCCACAGAAAGCCGCATTCCATGGGGGCGCTCGTGCAGGCTCGCTCCCGAGTTCTGCTGCTGCGTCCATTGACACAGACAGCAGGACGAAGCCCCGCCCCCGGCTCCCGTTTCACAGCTTTGGATTGACAACCAATGGCTCCAACCGCTATCCATCTGTCCAATGAGGAGAGAGACAGTGGGTGGAGCCACTTGTGCACATCGGAGGATGGGATTGGCTCAGGTAAGTAAAGGCGGCTCTCTGGATTGGCTGCAGCACAGAAGGTTTTTTACCTAATGCATGGAAAGCATGAAGGGGAAGAACCTGAAGGCTTTACAAGCACTTTAACACAACAGCAGCCAGTAATACGGCCCCATCATTACACATCATTTATTATTACATGGCCAATGGCAGAAGCAGATTTTATTTCCGGAGTTCAGTTTTATCCATAATGAGTATAAATCAATGTTTATTAGCCTTGCTTTGCATGGAAATGATAAGTTTAAGGCTTAAAGTGGAATTCTAGTGACCTTGTCTCCAGCAATGTGACGTCCTGGAGGATCTCCCCACCAGACACGGACATCTTCCATCATCTGGCTTCTCAGCACTTTTATTGGCTGGGGGGGGGGGGTGAAGTCACATGACCTGTGCAGCATGGGGAGGAGATCACGGCTTCTTTTACAAGGTATTGACCGGCTTTACAAAGGTATTTGGTGCACAAAGTGGATTTCTATTCTCTGGAGCTTTCCAGGAATAAAGTTCCATGAAAGTTTTTGCTCCGGGTCCCGGAGTTCATCTTCATTTCTTTATAACGGCACAATTTGGAGTAGATGATAGATCTGGGCGGAGCTCAGCTTAAGCATGTGATATTTTATTGAAGCCACAAAACTTTATTTATAATGATCTTTTCTGTGTAGATTGGATACAATATTTTTCCACACTTCTCCTTTATGTAAAACCCGCTCAGATTTCTAGTTTACTACGGAGATGCTGAATATTCGGCTTTTCAGAAGACAATGAACAATTCTTTTTGCTCCCGGCTCACTTTAGCCCCCAGTAGTACATAACGGCGCTGTGTACCATTGTGAAAGCATTGACAAGGCCTCATCTTTGGGTTCCGAGCTCAGCTCTGTTTGTCCAGAAGGTTTATTTGGCGGATTTATTACAAAGTCTGAGGAAATGAGTTGTGCAGTTACCGGCACATTCCGTGTCTTCCAGCATTGCCCATAGCAGTAAATGAGTGGAGGTGTCTGCATGAGTTCACACTACTGAAGATGAAGAATGACTTGGCCCAATATAGGGAACTGGTGCCAGGAACACCATAATATGGAGCCCGGGGTTAGGACTCCATCATCATTTTCTTTTACTGATGGAGAAAAGATTGATAAGGACGTTGATGGTGAGGATATTACATTTGTCTTCTTCTGGATAAACGAGAGTCGGCACTTTTATGTGGTTATCATAAAAAGGATCTCCAGATGGGAGAAAAACTGACAGTCGGCTTGAAGATGATCAGATCCTGGAATGTTTGTTTTTATGTGAGATACGGAAATGTGTGTCTGTTGTTTGATAACTATGTTGTATTTTATAGCAATTACTTATGCCGCGTACACACGGCCGGACTTTTCCACCGGACTTGTCTGACGGACGCCGACGGACCAATCCGATCGTGTGTGGGCTTCACCGGACCTTCACCGGACTTTTCCAGTCACAAATCTGACGGACTTTAGATTTGGAACTTGCTTCAAATCTTTACATCGTAACTCCGCCGGACCCAGAAATCCTCTCGTCTGTATGCTAGTCCGACAGACAAAAACCCAACGCTAGGGCAGCTATTGGCTACTGGCTATCAACTTCCTTATTTTAGTCCGGTGTACGTCATCACGTACGAATCTGTCAGACTTTGGTGTGATCGTGTGTAGGCAAGTCCGGTCGTTAGAAAGTCTGTTGAAAGTCCGACAAAAGTCTGTCGAAAGTCTGTGGAAAGTCTGTCGGACGGGCTGTCGGACTTTTGTAGCTGAAAAGTCTGACCGTGTGTACGCGGCATTAGGCTTTGAAAGGACATCATATGTAGGCTGGAGCTGCATTGTGTGCAACAGCTACTACGTTGCGTAGTTTTAAAACCGACTCCCACACTAATTTTTCTTTTAGTTTAAGTTACAGAAGAGAATGGATGTAACCTCTGTCAGGTTTTTATTGTTCTTAGTGTCCAAGTAAGTGAGGGGAAGTTTCTCCCCTCTCCCCCCGAAAATAAGACCTAGCGTGATTGTCGGTGATGGCTGCAATATAAGCCCTACCCCCCCAAATAAGCCCTAGTTAAAGTCCTTGTAGGTCTTATTTTCAGGGTAGGGCTTATTTGGGGGGTGGGGCTTATATTGCAGCCATCACTGACAATCACGCTAGGTCTTATTTTCGGGGAAACAGGGTAGCAATAAAGCTCTGATAAATTCTAATCATTTCCTTCTCTACCAAATAAAGTTTTTGTTCTACTGTATGTATTGCATTGTGGAGATTTCCATTAGCAAAAAAGTAATACAAATTTGACATTTGAGATTAAAGTGATACTAAAGTCTTGTTTTTTTTTTCCTTTAAAAATAACAAACATGTTACACTTACCTGCCCTGTTCAGTAGTTTTGCACAGAGCAGCCCCGATCCTCCTCTTCTGGGGTCCATCTTCGGTGCTCCTCTCCTCTCCGTCCTGACGAGTGCCCCCACACCAAGCAGCAGCTCTGTGTGTCTATTCAGACATGGAGCCATGGTTTGGCCCTGCCCCCTTTCTCTCCTCATTGGCTGACTGACTTTGATTGACAGCAGCGGGAGCCAATGGTGCCACTGCTTTGTCTCAGCCAATTAGAAGGCTTAGTCCCGAACGGCCGAGGCACTTATGGACATCGCTGGCTGGATAGGGCTCAGGTAAGTATTAGGGGGGCTGAGGGGGCCGCTGCACACTGAAGGTTTTTTTTATCTTAAGGCATACAAGGCATTAAGAATAAAAACCTTCTGCCTTTAGAACCACTTTAATGATTTCCAATAGAAGAGAAAAAAAATGGAATCAGTTTTGGAGCCCAACTTTACAAAGTAACGCAATGTGTCCAAAATGGCCAAAAACAAAACACTGACTAAAGAGGCTCATTCTTTACACATTTGGACTCTTCATTGAAGATAAAAGTGTGATTAGTTTTTAGATAATGGAAATGTGACTGTTTGTAGTGAGTGAAAATGTCAGAGCGTAAGCCAGAATTCTTATTATGGGATGTGTCATGCTAGGTGACAAAGCTCCAGTGATAGAATCACTAATGCCGCGTACACACGACCCGACTTTTCCACAGCAAAGGCCCGACGGAACGAATCCCCCGGACAATTCCATCGTGTGTGGGCTTCATCCGACCTTTACTGTCGAAAAATCAGACGGACTTTAGAAATAGAACAAGTTTCAAATCTTTCCAACAGACTCGAGTCCGGTGGAAAAATCCGCTCGTTTGTATGCTAGTCCGACGGACGAACAACAACGCAAGGGCAGCTATTGGCTACTGGCTATGAACTTCCGTATTCTAGTCCGGTCGTACGTCATCACGTTCCAATCAGTCGGACTTTGGTGTGATCGTGTGTAGGCAAGTCCGTTGCGTCGGAACTCCGTCGAAAGTCCGTCAAAAAGTCCTTCGGAGTTCAGTTGGTGGAAAGTCTGCTCGTGTGTACACGGCATAAGGCTCCATTCACATGGTGTGCATTAAAATGTGTTGTGTTAAGACAGCCTATTCATTTGAATGGGGTGCCCAATGCATCAATATGGTCTATGTGTCTATTTCTGGCAGTGCGAGGCAATGCAGGATAATGTGTCGCCACGTGTTGTGCTGCACACCCCAAAGCATGACCACCAACATGGTGAACTGAGTGTCCGTCAGTCAGAATAAATGGCATCACATTGTACCAGTGCATGCCAGACGTTGTAGGAATGTGAGCATTGACCACAGCTGAGAAAAGTGCCAGTGGACCGCCAAGAGTCTACACACTTCCTCCAATGGAGTTCCTCCCTTTCTAGCTTTAAAGATCATGCACAATTTACATTTTATTTTCCAACAATAGATGTTTATTGAATTATAATGGTTTACATGTTGTAGAAATAACAAGGGACACATAGCAACAAGTTAAGAACAGACCAGCCTTTCAGTATATAAAGCACACTGTAGGTGATCCACATAAAACCTCCTAAATATCTGCATTGTATTAAACTTATAGGGGACACCAAACAGTAGTAGAAGATATCATTGAGAGCCATGGACTCCATATCCCATTACATTTGGGAATAGAACCTGTCCTAAGAGCTATACTCTTTTCATAATTATAGGTTAGATTCACAAGAGCAACTATCTCAGACACGTTGGGTGCTTGAACAGACCTCCATATACAGCAAGGTATATCACACCAATGGGGATACAGACAGAAATAAGGATCTTCTTACCCTTCCCTGCACCATCCAACACTAGAAGAAAACTTTTTTGGCTGGAGTTTCCCTTTAAAGTGGTTCTAGAGGCAGAATGTTTTTACCTTAATGCATTATATGTGCATTATGTGTGCAGGAGCCCCCCTCAGGACCCCTAATACTTACCTGAGCCCCATCTTGAACCAGCGATGTTACACGAGAGGCTTGGCTGTCTGCGACTCTGTCTCCTGATTGGCTGAGACACACATGGGGTGCCATTGGGAGCTGTGACTCGGACCGGGTGCCCCCATTTCAAGCTGCTTGCTGTGGGGGGCACTCGACAGGAGGGAGGGGCCAGGAGCACCAGCGAGGGACCCGAGAAGAGGAGGATCTGAGGTGCTCTGTGCAAAGCCATTACACAAAGCAGGTAAGTATAACAGATTTGTCATTTTTAAACAGAAAAACAACAACGAGACTTTAGTATCAATTTAAAATACCCTTAAAGTACCTAACATAAATATATTAAGCAAGGGTCAAATGTATGCCAATCATGATTTCATTCTAACCTAAAGTACAAATCAACCCTTGTTGTGGAGCTCCCTGAGCACTGAACAGGTTAAAGATGCATTTCTTTCTATGATACCTTAAAAAAAAACATTTTTTTCTGCTTTATCACCTTCCTCTCTCAGACTTCTCCATATAACCCGTCTCCAAAGCTGCTTCTAACAAGTAGCACTCGGGTTGATTTACTAAAATTCCAGAGTGCAAAATCAGGTGCAGCTGTGCATGGTAGCCAGTCAGCTTCTAACTTCAGCTTCTTCACGTAAGCTTTGAGAAAAAAAAAACTGTTTCTATGGAGAGCTACACCAGATTTTGCACTCTCCAGTTTTAGTAAATCAACCCCACTGTGACATCATCAGTAGCACTGTGATATCATCATGTACAATAAAGTGCTGGCAGCCCTGCATTGTAAGTGAGGATGCTGAGGGCCAAATTCACTGGAATAGATAAGGAATGCATTGTCTGCTGGGTGGGGGAGGGGGGAGTAAGGTAAATAAGCCTAGACAGAAGCCAACATGTATTTCTCGCAGTGTGGGAAAGCCTCACTAAGAGGGAAGTTTTGTCATTTTCTCGGAGTTCAGCTTTAATTCTCATATACGGTAAAATAAGAATAGAGTTGAAATATCATCTACTGGACTTTAACATCACTGACTTGAAAAGCCACCTAGACTTCCCAAATTCTTTACAGCACTTTTTGGACGGGTTGGAAACTCTTTTTGTTGCTGAGACTCCAACACTTTGACGTCATGAAAAGTAAATGGTCTATCTTCTTCTTTTGGAGAATCCAATGTCTGTCATCCATCTTTCACATCTACAGTAGTGTTATAATAAAGGACAGGTTGAAGTGCTGCAGCCGTCACTCAGGAACAAGTGAAGTTTTATGACTTCTTTTATTTGAACTTTCTGGATATCAAAGCTGTTTGTCATCTTTATTACCATCGGGTTCACCTGCCTACTTGTAAACGCATGTGGAGTCACAGCCGGGCTTATTCAACAAAGCAATTCAATGAGTAAAGCCTTATTTCTATTGGTTACAGCAATTTGCTCTTTGCTGACTGAATTCTCTTATAAAGATCCCGTATATGAACTCACAAAATACTTAAAGCCCAACTCCGAGAAACATGGAAATCCTCCTTTGCTGTGTGGCTACATTGTACAGGTTCATTATGAGTTTAGTCCCCATGAGAGTAAAAACACTTTTACTTCCCTAATGCCGCGTACACACCACCGGACTTTCTGCCAGAAAAGGTCCGATGGAATCGTTCCGCCAGACATTCCGATCGTGTGTGGGCTTCATCGGACTTTTTCTTTCTAAAATTCTGACGGACCTAGAAATAGAACATGTTTCAAATCTTCCCGACGGAATCAGTTCCTATCAGGAAGACCACTCGTCTGTATGCTATTCCGACGGACCGAAAACGACGCAAGGGCAGCTATTGGCTACTGGCTATTGAACTTCCCTTTTCTAGTCCCGTCGTACGTCATCACGTTCTAAACGATCGGACTTTGGTTGTGAACGTGTGTAGGTAAGTCCGTTTCAGCGGAACTGTGTCGGAAAGACCGTTGGAGTCTATTCTGATGGAAAGTCCGGTCGTGTGTACGCGGCGTAATCCTCCATTTCCCCAGCAGGCGGTGCTGCATCACACTCCAGCGGACTGTCCCTTGACAGCATCACAGCCAATGCACGGCTATGAATCCTGCATTGGTCCTGATGATGCCATGACCTTAGACCAGTGTAAGTGAGAAGACCCTGCAGGGACCAATCTATCAGGGCACTGGAGTGGAGTATTGGGTAAGTAAATCTAACTAGTCCCCTAGATCTAAAGGAGCGATCAATACTTGCAATCGGGCACATCCCTACTGCAAGGGCTCATTTTCAGGTATCCTGGAGTTGGAATGTAAAACATGAAATGAATAGAGAGGTCAGTATACTTATCTCCCAACTTTCTGATGTGACCATGGAAACTTTTCACCTCAATGTATGTAGGCAGAATACACCCCCCTGCCATGCTTCCTAGTTATATGGAGCAGGAAGAATTAAGAATCATACAATGACTAGTTAAAGCTTTTTCTATCACTACTTTTCCTTTACATTGGCTTTTTAAAATGACAAATGTAATGATTTAATAAGAACTGACCGCTCTAGGCAACTATTCCATGATGACGCCTCCTGCTAGACAAGGCACAGGAGCCGGCCCTGCAAGTAGCATCAAAGAGAGAAGAAAAAGCTGGACGGCCGAACTCCAATGCAACACCTTAATCATGATTAAGCCCCCATCTGTGGTGTGAAACGCGTCAGCTTCTTGTCCTGTACCTCTGTGATCAGATGTGACTGCTTGGATTTTATCTGACTTCAAATAAAGGTGTTGCATTAAAGTGCAGCCATCCAGCTTTCTCTTGTCTCTTCCATGTCATCATTTAATGGTTGGATGAAAGTTTTAGTGCAGTATAACACTTTTGGCAGTTAAAGCGGATGTAACCCCTCCCCCCAAAAAACAAACATTAAGCCCTTCAGATTATATGTGTCTCCCAATGTGTGCCATTATTTTTGTTTTCAGAATTTTACATTTGGTAAAAATATCTGTTGATCCCGCCAATGACTTCCTACTCCTTTTCCACAATAGTAACAATCTGCAGACTCAGGTCCCCTCTGCAGCATTGCCCCTGCATTGTGCATGCGCCTGAAGAGCTTTGCTATTATTACTATTGTACATAAAAAGTGCAGCGCAATAGTAAGAATCAGTCCAGCACAATAAAATATCTCCGTCCAAATGAGGTCATTAATTAGTAGAACCACAAAGCCCAGAGAGCAGTAAGGGACATTCCACGTGAGTGAAAAGAAGATCCAGTATGCTCGCTCACCTCAAGATATGGAGCCCTCAATCATCAGAAGGTCCAACGCACTTGTCCTACCTTGGGGTATGCATGTTGGTGGAGGGCATTGTCACCTGCATTTCATACTGGATCTTCTTTTCACTCATGTGAATGTCCCTTATTGCTCTCTGGGCTTTGTGGTTCTACTAATTAATGACCTCATTTGGACGGAGATATTTTATTGTGCTGGACGGATTCTTACTATTGCGCTGCACTTTTTATGTACATAGGTTTTATTTTTGGATGATGTGAAATCTCCTTTAGTGTTCAGCAATAGAATGTATTGAATTGACATTTCAGTAATCTTAGTACTTTTGTCTGTGATAATTGTAGCTGATTTATAATCCTATCATTGCTATTGTCTGGAGGAGTGTTTGGTGGCATCATTAGGGGGATGGGCTGTGGCTCGGTCCCTCCCCCACCTCCTAAGAGCCATGCAGAGTCTGGAATAGAATTAAATAGAGCATTTTATAGGAAAGTAACATCAGACCAAAAAGATGGGACAACCATGGCACAGAGCAATTTGGTTCTGAAAAGTACCTGTCAATTAGAGCTGCAAAGATTCTGGATAAAATGAGAATCACGATTGTTCTGCTGAGAATAAAGATCGCGATTCTCGCGGCGTAACGTCATCTTTCACAGTATAGAAAAAAATTGGGCTGACGTTACTGTTTCCTTTATTTTAAATTCATTGAAGTGTATTTTTTCCCCTAAAAAATTGCGTTTAAAAGTCCGCTGCGCAAACACAGCGTGACATAAAATCTTGCAACGACTCTCCGCTAAAATAAGAAACATTTTTTTTTCTTTTTTAACCACATCAGCTTCAGGAGGTTTTACCCCCTTCATGACCAGGCCATTTCTTGCTATTTAGCACTGTGCTACTTTGACTTGAAATTGCGCAGTCATGCGATGCTATACCCAAAAGAAATTTGTATCATTTCTTCACACAAATAGAGCTTTATTTTGATGGTATTTGATCACTTCTGGGTTTTTTATTTGTTATTATATAAATGAAAAAAGGCAGATTTAAAAAACAAAAAACAAAACTAATTTTACTTTTTGGCTATTAACCGGTTCAATACTGGGCATTTTCACCCCCTTCCTTCCCAGAACAATTTTTAGTTTTCAGCTCTGTCGCACTTTAAACGACAATTGCACGGTCGTGCGACGTTGTACCCAAACAAAATTGACGTCCTTTTTTTCCCACAAATAGAGCTTTCTTTTGGTGGTATTTGATCACTGCTGTGGTTTTTATTTTTTGCGCTATAAACAAAAGAAGAGCGACAATTTTGAAAAAAACACAATATTTTTTACTTTTTGCTATAATAAATATCCCAATTTAAAAAAAAAATATTTTTTTTTCCTCAGTTTAGGCCGATACGTATTCTTCTACATATTTTTGGTAAAAAAAATATCGCAATAAGCGTATATTGATTGGTTTGCGCAAAAGTTATAGCGTCTACAAAATACGGGATAGATTTATGGCATTTTTTTAAAAAAATATTTATTTATTTTTTTTACTAGTAATAGCGGCGATCGCAATTTTTTTTTTCGTGACTGCGACATTATGGCGGACACATCGGACACTTTTGACACATTTTTGGGACCATTCACATTTATACAGTGATCAATGCTATAAAATTGCATTGATTACTGTGTAAATGTGACAGGCAGTGAAGGAGTTAACCACTAGGGGGACACAAGGGGTTAAATGTGTTTTCTAGGGAATGATTCTAACTGTAGGGGGAGGGGACGCACTAGGGGAGGAGACCGATCAGTGTTCCTTCGTTCTGGGAACACAGATCGCTCTCCTCTGAGCTGACAGGACGTGGATCTGTGTGTTTACACACACAGATCCACGGTCCAGCCCGGTTAATGGGCAATCGCGGGTGCCCAGCGGACATCGCGGCCACTGGGCACACGCACCGGGTCCCGAGCAATGCGGCAGGCGTGTGCGCGCGTGCCCCCTTGACGTCCGGGAACCCGAGGCCGTCATATGACATCCACCCAGGATGGGAGATCCCATCTGTGGACGTCATATGACTATACGCGGGTAGTGAAGTGGTTAAACATATCCAATAAAAAAAATGAAAAAAAACAAACATGGGGACAAAGTGCTAAGGGACAACCCCAAAGCATCCTCCCCATGTTGAGGGCATGTGACCTGCTACGGTTCAGGAGGGGGGGCGCTCTCTCTCTCCCCAACATCTTTTCCTGCGGCCTGCCATGTTGCGTGCTCAGATAAGGGTCTGGTATGGATTTTGGGGGGACCCCTACGCCATTTTTTAAAATTTTGGCTCGGGATTCCCCTTAAAATCCATACCAGACCTGAAGGGCCTGGTAATGGACTGGGGGGGAACCCATGCCATT